>NW_023270490.1:9308655-9435630 GCF_011800145.1 Mirounga leonina
CTGTGGGCGGGCCCGGCTGTGGGGAGGGGCCGGCTGTGGGCGGGGCCCGCTGTGGGCGGGGCCGGCTGTGTCCACCTTGAGGTGGCTTCTGTCACAGCCGCTGCTGGGGGAGCCGGGCCAGGACGGGGCCTGTGGCGACGCTAGGAGCCACGGTGACAACAAAAGCAGGGACACTGCAGGTTCTCGGCATAGTGGCCTCTGCTCTCAGGGGCAGCCACAAGTCAACCACGGAGGCGCCAGAAGGAGGCAGCGCCAGGCAAAAACGTAGTGTGGCTAAAAAGTCAGCAAATTCAGGAAGGAGCGCAGCTTGGCAAAGCCTGAGAAACACGTCTTGTTCCGTCGGATTATAAACTTCAGGTGCGCCTGCACGCGTTCCCCACGGGGAGGGACCGTGGACTCGAGCACAGAGGAGTCCGCTTCTCCTTCCCTTCTGCTCCCCAAACACTTGCGGAGACCTTGCTGGGCCCTCCTGCGCTCTCTTTTGGGGCCTGGGGAGGCAGTTACATGGGGCACACGTGGTCCCTGCTCTTCTGGTCAAATAGCCGAGATGGACATTCCACTAATGAACAGGTAAATCAATAGCTGATTCTAAATTGTACTGAAGTCTATGGTGAAAAACGTAACAGGAAGCCTAACGGGGATATGGAGGATGGGACCGTGAGGAGTGAGTAGGAGTTCATCAGGGAAGTGTTGCCTCCAGAGGGATTGGCACGGGGGCAGCCTCATGTTGGGAGAGCTTGAGCAGGGCGAAGCCGAGGAGGCCAGCAATCAGTGGGGCGAGGCAGGGGGCGTGGTGCGAGGCCAGCTTAAGAAAGCAGACACCAGAATCTGGGGTCACTGTTGGGGCCCTGTGTGTCATCCTAAAGGCCACTGTGACCTTAAGCCGGGAAGTGACACAGAGCCTGTCTGCTTAGGGGGCAGGCTTAGCGGAGGCTGCAGAGTTGGAGGTGGAGAGTGACGCTGGCCTGGACCCCGGAAGTCAGGAGTGAGAGCGAAGGTTAGGGATCCTGAGCCAAAACCATTCCTTTTTACCCTCTTTCTTCGAGCATCCAGTGGTACCTTCTCCCTGAAGGCATTTCCAAAGGGACCGCCTAAGGTAGGAGTTGGCAAACTGTGGCCCACAGAGCAAATCCACCTTCCACTGGTTTTTACAAATAAAGTTTCATTAAAATATATCTGGGCCTATTAACTTAGGTGTCACCTGCACATGCTTTCATGCAGTGGCTGGGCAGTCACAACAGAGACTGGATGGCCCACGACACCAGAGATGTGTATGCTCTCTCGGGCCCTTTACAGGGAACATTTGCCCACCCTGACCTCAGCAAGATGAATGTGGGACACGTTTTCAAAATATACATCTATTGGCTCAGAATCTTCCCAGCATTTAAACGTGTTTAATTCCTCGGAAAAATGCTAACGCATGCATATTTTAAAAAATTAACATTTGTCTTTAAGCTTTGACTGGCATGTAAGAACCTCATCTTACACTTCGGTTTGGAAAGTCTGGGCTGGAACTTGGGCTTTGACGATGTGGATGATATTATTTGCCTGGATTCACAGTGCGATGCTGGTGTCTCCCGGAGCGTTGTTTGATAGTTTATCCTCCCTCTGAAATGCTCGTTGTTCTCTCCTCTGTTGAAGAGGATCTTTGCAAAGTCTGTGGGCTTCTTGCTCAACAGTTTCTGTAAGCGTTTGCTGACCTGCAAGTACAGACCCTCCTGCTAAGCCCAATACCAGCAACTGTCAGAGTTGGTGACGGCAGAGGTGCTTTTCCCGATCCGCCCTTTCTCCCTCCCTGATCCCATCCTCCTTGTGCTTTAATTGCTAGTTCCAAACTCCACACAGCCGTTTCAGACCCACTTGATTTTTACAGATTTGAGCTGATTTTCACTTGGAGAACTGGCCATATGCCTGGCAGACGCCAGCGACCCCTGGCAGAATTATGGGGTTGATGCTAAACAGTGGGCTTTCTCATCAGATGTGCTGGTTTTTCCACAATATACGCGAGGAAGAAAGAAGCCAGTTGAGTGATGCCGTGATTTCCCTCCACTGGTGTCGGGGTATAGATGGTGCTCATTGTCTGGTCTTTGTGTTTGCTTTGTTCCTGTGGGGGACCTGGGGCAGCTGGAGGATGCTCAGGGACGTGGGAAGCTTCGAAGCCCAACTTCTGCGAAGGTCTTAGAGAATCCCCATTATCTTTGGAATACAGGTATTGGGAACAAGATTTTATATTCCAAAAATAAACTGTCATGAACACTGCTTAGCAGGAGTACGTTTAGACTGCTTAATCTCATGTCTCCTGCTCCAAATCCATTGTTGCCCCAGCCTGCGTGGGGTTATGGCTGTCTGGGCAGCAAGGCGTAAACAGGCCTGATCCATCTGCGTAGGAAAGGTTGGCTAAACAGCTGAATAGAGTGTTGCTGACTGCAGGACTTCTCAGAGCCTTTGTTTGCTGTGATAGTATGTGGCAGACTTTCAGTGTGCACATTGTTTTCCCATTTGCCTTCATCCACGGAGCATCTCCCATGCTAGGTCCCTGTGGAACGTGCATTGGGGAACACTGGTGACATGCCCCACTGGGCTCCCTTGTCAGTCCTGCCACTTACCAGCTGTGTGACTTCCTGCACGGGTCCTGCCCTCAGCCTCCTCTTCCTAAATGTGAAATGGAGCTGGAAAGGTAGTCCCTGTCCCCCTGGGGTTGTTTGCTTGGAACAGACATGCTAAAGAATCTGGCAGCTCCCCTTGGGCATTCAAAACTGCGTTCTCCTACAGTTAAGCATCCATTCAATTCATGATATTCCGGGGCCCGTTGTTCACTCTGAAGCTTGGCCAGCCAGGCTCTTGGATTTCTTAGCCCCTCGACTGACGAGCAGGGCCCACAAGGAGATGCCATCTCTGTCAAGGGCTGCTTGTGGTGGCAGCCGGGAGAAGGGGTGAGGCAGCGTGAAGCCTGGACGCTGCTTCAGAATTGTAATTATCCCCCACTGTCCAGGGGCGCGGAGGTCACTCAGGTCGCTGTTAATAACCAGTGACCTGCACTCTGATCCCACTTCTGTTTTCCTACAGCAGAGGAGCCAGCTCTCTCATTCACGCATTAATTCACTCTCTCCTTCGTTCATTTACTCCACATGGCAGGTGTCGTGCTGGGCGCCCAGGGAGGAGGGGAACCTGCTGTGGGGGCCCATGGCCTCTGTACTGGGGAGGCTGCGGTGTTCCACCCAGGGGCTGTGATCGGTCACTGCTTCTCATGGGCAGGCTGGCAGAGCAGTGGGAAAAGCCTGCAGAGGTTCTGGGAAGAGAGCCATCAGCCCTTGGAAGTTCTTCTCCCCTTTTGAATAAACTCACCCTTCTTCCTGCCTCCCTACTGGCCTCCTGCCCACCCCAGTGGCCAGTCCCCGCCGTCATCCCCAGCCGTGATGACGTGGAGTGCCTCCCTCCTTCCGGGACGGTGTTCGGGTGTGGTCCTGGTTCTGCCTGTACTGATCAGTACGCCCCACGTGTCCTGCTCTTCAGTTGTCACTTGAGAATTTTCCAGGAGGAGTGGAGACAGTCAAACCAAAAGTACTTTCACATCCAGGAGACTTGAAGTCCATTTTGAAAATTTGGTTTTGGAGGTTCAGACCCATTTCGGTGATGGGTCACTTAAAACACTCAGCACCTCTTTGTAGACAGATGTCAAGCCACACCTTTTGCAGGCTGGACACAAGCCAGGGGTCTTTTGATGCTGAACGCCATGACTTGGCTCTGCGTTGCCCTGACGATGCTCTCTGTTCCAGGCGGCTTTCATCCCGAAGCCCATATCCCCAATAACGGTGACGTCATCCTCCGCTCCGCGTGGTCTGACGCAGGGCTTAGGATGAGGGCCTTTGCAGTGGATGTCCTGACTTCCAGGCATACGCTCACCTTCGCTGCTTAACCTTGGAAAATTATTTCCCATCTCTCTGCCTCCGTTTGCGTCCTTGTGATGGGGGCTATGAAAATAGTAACCTGCCCTCTAGGGGCTTGATAGGAATGGAATGAGCTCGTTCATGGTAGGGGCTCAGGATGGGGCTTGTCACACAACATGCAAGTACCCCAGAGATGCTGCTGTGGCCGATCTTGGTTTTCCCGATTCTTCCCTGTGTCTTCATGTCCCATGTTGATGGGTCTTCCGGCTCAGATGAGGACTCTGTCTCAGCAATATCTCTGGGTCCTTCCCTCCTTTCTGTGCCGACACTTGCTGCCCTCCCCCTGCCTGTCCCTTCTCTGAGGGCCCCCCTGCCTGCAGCCCAGGTCCTTGCCTCCAGCCATCCACACCACACTCTTGAGGCCTTTCCACAGCTCTGGTCCTCAGTGCCTGCCCGCCCTCAGGGCTTCCATCTCTGCCCCACGCGGCTCTTCTTGGCCAGGCCCCAGCCTCCCCTCTCACTCCCATTCCAGAAACCCCGAGCTCCAGCTGAGGGCTCCCAGATCCAAGTGGACAGACCCACGCTGGTCAGTGAGGAACACCAAGGATGACACAGCATTGTTACTTTTTCTCTTATCAATATATTTCTAACTAGAAGATGCCTTTCTTACTTTGAGATTATATTCTTCCTATTATGTGTAGTCAGTGGTGGTGATGACAGAAAGCAGTCTTGGGTAGGTATATTTGCATGCGTGTGTGTGCTTGTGTGTGTGTGTGTTTGTGTGTATTGGTCATTACCTGGCACCATAGAAAGTTGGCATCTCTATTTCCTATGTGGGGATTTTACTGGGCTTCTTCTGAACCTCAGAGACTGGGGACATCAGATCATGTTTCCCTGCCTTAATTCCCACTGCCCAGACACCATGTACTGTCATGCAGTGATGGATTTGCACCCTTTATTCAACTCTAAGGCCCAAATCAAGTATTACCTGCCCCCCCCAGCGGCCCTCTGAGTTCTCACTGCCCCCAAATGCCGCCCCCCAGGCAGGAAGAATTGCGTCCTCTGCAGGTATCATCTCCTGACTTGGCTCTTCCTGGTGATTCCAGGCATCTTGGTTTTCTCTGTGGTCAGCAGACCTGCCAGGGCAGGGGGGTCCAGCACCTCTTTGTTCTGCCTCACACCCAGCAGGTGCTTTTCTCAGAAGGTGGTCACTGAGTATCGAGAGATGGATTCTTTTGGGCAAGGAAGGCTCACTAAGGAAACAGAGGCCCTGCTGTGTTGGTCCGTTCTGGTTTACCTCTGACATAAGTCGTGCCATATTCTGAAGTTCCCTCCTTGGTTCCATCTTTGTGTCTTCTTCCTGCTCCGTGAGCAGGTCGGCTTCCCGCCCAGCTGCTCTGGCCCCCGGCAGGCCGCAGCCCATACCTGACGAACGAGCCTGCGAAGGAGTGAGGGCGTCTGATGCGGAGGGCGCCTGCCTTCCCCACGAGGCCAGCCACGCGGCGGGCGGCACCCAGGAGTCGGTGGGTGGGGCTTGCCCCCCGCTGTGTTTTGGGGAAAGGCGAAGGGCAGGAAGAGAGAGACAGGAGGTCCATGGATAGAAGATGAGGAAGCAGGAATGCCCCAGCTCACTAAGGAGTGGACTTTGGAGTCAGACGGATGGGGGCCAGGTCCAGGCTCCGGCCGCGGGGGCCCCACACCCCAGATACACAGGCCAAACAGGTTTATTTGAAAACCAGCTGGGGCCCAGGCACCAGTCGAGACGGCAGGGGCTTGCGGTGAACAAGACAGCCACAGATTCTGTTCTCACGGGGCTTCGTGGGTTCCGGTGGGAAAGACAGATGACCACCATCAACAGAAGGCCCCAGGATGACATCCAAGAGCTGTCAGAGCGAGGATGGACGGACTATCATGAAGAGAGGAGCTGGCCCTGGGTCAGGCGTGAAAATTAGCCCGGTAGCCTAGTGAGCTCAGTCATGGGGGCGTTGGTGTCCTTCCCTGCCTTGTTCTAGAACAGGGCCTGGCCGCAGGTCTGTGGGATCCACTGGTGGGGGGAGGTGGGCAGGGTCGGGCACCAGGGGACAGTGTGGCCCTGAGGGGACCAGGAGAGGGCTGGGGTTGTCGGGGGTGCGGGCTGGGGCCTGCCCCTTCAGCTCCAGCTGTGTGGTGTCAGCCGGGCCGGCCACCTGCCCCATCTGTTCTTCGGGAACCCTGGGAGGCCCCGGCCCACCCTGTGGTGGCATATTTTACTTCCTCACGCAGATGTGGGGAAACATTTTTGGTTAATTAGCTGCTAATGCTTCGCAGGTGTAAGAGGTGGCTCTGGCCTAGCACCACTGTGTTGTTCCAAGGCTAGAGGGATCCGCTGATGTGTTTGCACCTCCCAGAGCCTCCCAGCGCGGGGAGTTTGCTCCTCCCAAGCTCCAGAGACACTGGCTGACTTCACGGGCTGGAGACAGAGGGCCGCGGGCCCGTGTGCCAAGCCCCACCGTCCCTCTGCGGACACACATGTATGGGAACGTGCCCGCCCGGCACGCTGGGCCCCAGCCACTCCTGCGTACTCTTGAGTGAGTGGGGCCACACCATGTCCGGGAGGACGCACACCCACCTCTTGCTCACACGGACCCCCACGCACACGGTCAGCAACACATTCACGTCCTCTCTGCCCTGGAGGTTCCGGTAAAGAATCCTTCACTGGATGCTACAGCGTCTCTTCTGAAATTTCTGTCCTTGGGCCAGGCCCTGGGCCTGAGCCCCGCTGGGGGAGGTGTGGGGGGAGAGGGCACCTCCTCCCAGGGGGCGGGGGGTGCTGGAGCCTGTTGCCACCTGGGCTTTGCTCCCCTGGAGACAGCAGGCGCCCCAAGGAGTTGCTCAGGTGAAGGTGTCTGTCCTGGGCCAGGGTGTTGGATATTTGGTAAATGGAGGTGAAGATCCCTCAGTGGCTCCTGCTGAATTTTGGGTCAAGTTCAAGCCTCTGGGTACAGCCCCTTCTGTGCTCCAGGCTGTGTGTGAGGACCCTGTACCTGCTCCAGCCACCAGGGGCAGAGGTGGGGTGGGGGGAGCAGGGAGTCAAGGCATTCAAATAAAGATGGTGGTGTTGGTGGGGAGGAGGAAGGGGCCGGGGAGGAGGGGGGACAGTTGTCCCCTCTGCCCGCCTTCCTCCGCTTCAAGCGAGCCACATGGCCGAGCCCCAGGCAAGGATGTGGGAAGTCCCGTGCCCTCGCTTCCCCAGCAAGGACACGGCAGGTGCAAGGGTGCAGGGAGGAGATGGGGTCAGCACGTCTGCCCTGATCTGTGACTGACAGAGCCAGGATGTGAGCCCAGATGCTGGTTGTAGCACCTGCGTTCTGCACAACTATACCATACTGGTTTCCATGGCGTGCCAGAAATGTTACTGCAGTGATGAGGACAATAAAATTGTGGGGGTGGGGGGTGGCAGAGATGAGTGGGTGGGCACGGGATGCAGATCGGGGAGCATCCGGGCTTGGCCATCAACCAGCACTTTGTGCTACGGGAGAAGGGAAAGGGCAGGGAATGTGCAGAAAACTGATGTGACCAGAGTTGTGTTTGTAAGGGGGGGTGGGTGGGACCATGGGGAGGCCGGTTAGAACACCTGTGGGGCATCTAGGGGGAGCCACTGGTGGCCTGGACCAGGGTCACTGTGATGTGGGTGGCCAATGGGGTGGGATTTGGGGTCTGATTTGTGGTTTATTCTGTGTGCTGCCCCTTTTTGCTTTGGCTGCTGGGAAGCTCAGAACCATGTGTGTGCCCTCCTCTGGTGCCCAGGTGGTGTCTCTAAGCCCTTGACACTGTGGTCCTGTCCAGACTCCCCTTCCTCCGATTTCTGCAGACGCTCATCTTGTGGGCCCTGTGTTTCTGGTAGTTGCCACCCATCTTTTGTGGGTTATAAACCAAGTGATGACAATGGTCCATTATCCCCATGCACATCTCTGGGGATCTTCACCTTCATCTTCAAACCAGCCTAGAGGCTTGGGGGGACCTGGCCAGTTCTCTCCCCCTTGTGCCAAAATGCCTCCAGGACAGCAGCCTTCCGGGGCCATGTGGCTCTGGCAGTTCCGCCCCCATCTGGCGTCTGTGGGTGGGAAGGAAAGGAGAGGATAATAACATGGAATAAACTGCATCTGGGAAGAGAAGGACCCATCCGCATCCTGCGCCTGGAGCATGGAGCTGGGGAGATAGATGGCGGCGGGAGGGGTCCGTGACTCGCACATCACTCCCTAGCCCTTGCTTTCTGGGCCCCCGCTGGGGGCCGGGTGCTGGGGACGCAGACGAAAACAAGCTCAACTAAGCTGCTTTCTCAAACAAGACACCCCTAGGCTTGCTCTTCCACACGGGGCTGCTCTGTTGACCACTGCAGACAACGGTCTCCGCTCTGCAGTTAACAGTAACAGCTAGAGAGTGGCCACACACCCGGGCTGGCTGGGGTGGTCCTGGTTTGTGCCTTTTGTTGGCGTCTCACACATCTGTGTCCTGCCCTGGACACAAATTTACAGTCACCCCAGATGATACAAGGGGGGGGTCTCTGGAGTCAGGCTGCTCAAGGTCATGCCCGACCTCCAGCATTTCCTCGCTCTGTGAGTCAACAAGATGGCTTATGGCTCTGAGCCTCAGTGTGCTCGCCTAGGAAATGGATATAAGTCTGCGTCTCAGAAATGTACTGTGAGGGTGAAGTAAGATAGTATCTGACCCGTACAAGCAGGGACTGACTTTCCCTCCATTGTAATTCTTGTGTTCCTTGTATAAGTCACCCTGAAAATTTCTACCAGGAGACACCATGCTAGCATGGTACGTTAATCAGAGTGTCTATAGCACCTTAAAACGTAGATAATACTATTTTACACGGATTGTAACATGCTCTCAATGAACTAGTATTAAATGTGTTTACCCAAGAGTCCAGTCTCCGTGGCCACCCTGTGGTCACCCTGGATCTTTCTTTCAACACTAGGCATCAGGGATGACCATTATCTTTATTTTACAGATGTGGAAACCGAGGCTCAGAGGGGCTGGTGGCCTGCCATGAGCCCTGGGCTACTGACAGGTGTCAGACCCTGAGGACCGCCTGGCTGCTCCTCGCCGGGGCTGCACGTCCCTGGGGCGCCCATCACGTGGGGCACTGAGCTAGATCTGACCGCAAACAGCCCATCGCAGGGCCTGGCCCCTCTGGCGGCCTCCTTCTGCTGAAAACCCTCCTGAGATCCCCTCACTCCAGCCCTGCTCTGCCGGCATCTTCGGGTCCCTCTGGGGCCTCTCAGCTCTGTATAAACTCAGGCTCCCCGCCCTGCCTATGGGGAGCAGTGAGGTGAATTAGCCCACTGGGTGTGGAGCTAAGTGTGTGCTGGGCAGCATGTGTGCATGGGGTGCCCTGGCCAGGGTTGGGCACGTGTACCAGCAACCATGCTGGGGAGCACTGGTGGGTCTGTGAACGTGCGCCCAAGGGATATGGAGAGATTAAAACTTAGGGCACTTGGAGCCTCATCATTGCCAGGAGAAAGGTCCCTTCCCCGTCCCAGGAGGGGCTTGGGTCAACCGAAGCTTTTTCCTCCATCCTCCTGGCACTGGCCCGAGCTCTGGTCTGAGCTTCGCTCAGCAGACGGGGGTCCCAGTGAGCCGTGGAAGCAGCAATGGTCGCTCTCACGTGGCTCTCTGATTTCTCGGTCTTGCCCATTGCGTTGTTTTCCATTCTAACAAATCTTCTTTCTTCAAACGTGAACACATCATAAACTCCTGAAGGGCCAGTGGTGAAGCTCATGTCTTCCTCTCTCCCAGGCCCCCCAGTAGCGTGTGTCCCCCGTGGCTTGAGGGCCCCGCAGATGTGTTCTCTGCACGTAAGAGCATGCGCAGGGACACGACCCCCTTACGCACGTGGATGGCATATGCTGTGTGATTTTGCGTGCTGATTTTCTTTAAAGATTTTTATTTATTTATTTATTTGAGAGAGAGAATGAGAGAGAGAGAGAGCATGAGAGGGGAGATGGTCAGAGGGAGAAGCAGACTCCCCGCCGAGCAGGGAGCCCGATGCGGGACTCGATCCCGGGACTTCAGGATCATGACCTGAGCCGAAGGGAGTTGCCTAACCGACTGAGCCACCCAGGTGCCCCAACGTGCTGATTTTCTTGACCTAGCAATCGATCTTGGCCAAGTTGCCTGTCTGCTTTATTTCCTTCCATGTCGGTACACAGGTCACAGAGGGGAGGGATGATCAGCGACTTAGCCAGTGGCCTGTCGATGATACCCGTCCCCTGTGTGTGACAAACAGCACCTTGAGTGTGCGTCCCACAGAGTGCAAAAGTGGCCTAGTTTTCTGAACGAAGGATCCAAAGGAGAGCTCCTTTCCTTGGACCATTCATGGATGGACTCCTTCCATGGCTCTTCATTGAGGAGCACGGCCAGGCCTGTGCTGAGGTCCGGGGCAGGGAGCTGACAGCTGAGCGGGAGGGCAGGCACCTAGGGACCATTGTGCTCCTTGGTACCCGCACAGGTCACTTTAGGAGCAGAAGGCAAGGCTCTGAACCTTGTCTGAGACAGGAGAAGGTGGAGACTTGCAGAGAAAGTCAGATTCAGCCGAGTGGCTGATGTTTCCAGGGCAAAGAAGCCGAGGGGAACAGCACAGAAGCCAAGCATAGCTTGGGCAAAGATCCTGGGGTGGGAGAGATTTCAAGGGGAATTTGACAAGTCTTCAAATTGCTGTGGCCAAATGCGAAGTTGGGGGAGGGCTTCCAGTAGGCCATAGAAGGGCTCCGGGGGGGGAGGGTTTCTGTAGAAGCGAGCACATGAACTCAGGTGCTGGTACATACCACCTGTGGGCACTTGCCCATGGGAATGAACCCCAGGCTTTGGAGAGTCACTGGTGGCCCCTTGGGGGAGGGGAGGCACCTCGGCAACCCCCTCCACCGCCCATTGGGTCATGTAGGATTGGTGATCACGTGAGCCCTTCCTCAATGTTCCCCTCCCAGATGAGATGGACCAAGCCCCCCCAGCGCGCTCCGAATATCTGGTCTCAGGGATCCGAACTCCCCCGGTGAGGAGGAATAGCAAACTGGCCACCCTGGGCAGGATCTTCAAACCCTGGAAATGGAGGAAGAAGAAAAACGAAAAACTGAAGCAGACGACGTCCGGTGAGCATGGGGGTGAGGGAGCTGGTGCCCCGGTCACCGTGCTTCTCCATGCTGACGTTGTCTCCCCAGCCCCCACGGGAGGGCCGGCTGAGCTCTGTGGGCCCTGATGGCAGGAGCTGCTCAGCCTTCTCGGGTCACCTCCTGGCCGGGGCAGGTCAGCACCAGGCACACCTGTAACCCATTCACCGCCCAGACCCACGGAACACAAGTCACCGGGACCTTGGTGATGTAGTCTCAGAGTCCCTGCAGGCCAGGGCGGGGAGGCTGGCTTGGGACAAGCTGTTCTTGCTGACCACACTCTGACAACACCGGGGCCTGCCCTCCCCAGGAGCCCCCTGGGTGACTGGGAGGGTCCGAGCCCTCGTCTTGGCCTGGATTCCTGGAGGCTTCCCCTCTTACTGGAAACCAGAGCCAACCGTCTCCCGGCTCCTGAGCTCTTCCTGCAGAGGCTGGTTATCAGGCCCTCCCACCAAAGGACCCAGAAGCCTCCTTCCCTCACTCACCTTGGGCTGCATCCTTACACCCTGCCAGTCCCAGCTCTGTGGGAAGTTGGGTTGCAACGGGCTGTACCGTTGCCCCTGCCCTCTCGCATCCACACCAGGAACTGTGGTCGGGACCCTGGACCACGGAGGACAGATGCAGTGGCAACACCACTGCTGGCCGTGATGGCAAGTAGTGACCGAGTGAACACTCAGGGCCAACCCATGGGCCAGCGCTCTTCCTGGGACCCCGCCCGTCTTGGGGAGGGGCAGCAGGCTCGGGGAGGGGCGGGGAGCCAGGTCCAGGTTCGAGCAGCCAGGAGGCCGCAGAGCTGGGGGGTGAGCCCTGGCAGCCTGGCTCCGGTTTGGCTCCCGGGTGACAGGGTGTCCTTGGTGAAGGGGAAGGAGGTCGGTGCCCCGAGAAGCAAACCCCAGGGGGGACCGCATCTCGGCTCCCCCTGGGCCACACTGCTGAGCCGTATACTGTTAGCTACGGCTGGAAACCATTAGTGAGGGAGCCGTGGAATTAGTCTAGGCCTTGGGGACCAGCCTGGGAAGTGCTGGTCTCAGGCTGCTCTCCCTAGCGGTCCCCGGGGCCCCGGTCTCCTGCGCAGCCTCGGAGCCCTGCAGGCTGCAGAGACAGAGCCGATGGGGGCGGGGAAGGGGCTGCTAACAGCAGCAGGCCCTCCACTCACACTTGTTACATGTTTTACGAATGATTTCTTAACCCCCCAAGAAGCTGATTGACCAGTCCTCCGTGTGGAGAATGAAAGCAGATCAGTGTCACTGCAGGAGTCCTGAGCACCTGCTGTGTGCCAGGCACAGAGTAGATGGGGGACGCGGGCCCTGCGCGCTTAGAGCGTTCCGCCCAGTGGGGATGGGGGCGACAGGCCAGCGAGCGTGTGCACAAGCCCGGGAGACGTCACGGCTCTGGCGGGGCCGCAGAGGAGCTGAGCAGGTGCTGGGGAGGAGGTGCGCAGAGCTGGGTCTCACTTTGGGCTGGGTGATCTGAGAAGTTTCAGGTGAGGAACACTGTTGAGCCCAGGTCTAACTGGCCCCTTGAGAAAAGCAGGGAACAGCATCATAGCAGAGGGAATGCAAAGGCACTGAGTTGGGGAAGGCACGGGGCCAGGGCACGGTGACCTCTGTAACCTCGGGAGCCCCTGATGTGCTCTGGGTCGTAGAATTGGAGGCTGGAGCTATGCATCTGCGGACTCCACACCCCAGGCCCCCTCAGCACCGTGCTGCAGGGGAGTGACCTGTAAGTTCATCAGGATGCTGGGGGTCCCTGCAGGTGCACTGAAGGTCTGCAGGTTAATACCTGCGGGATCCCCACCTGGGGGCCCTTTATCAGGCATTTGGAAATCTGAGGAACAGGACTGCCTTTCATTTATTTATACTAAACCATTCCTCCCCCCAAAGTGTGGGATGTTATTTATTTCAGTATATCGAATCCCCGATTTCACAGGCGTTGTTGGTTAGCATGAGGAAGTAAATCTAAACGTGATTTAAAGAGACAAACGAAGCCAACAGCGGCTCAGGAAGGGCGAGCATGGGCAGCGTGACGAGGATGACTCCCCAACACTGCGGTCTGGGAAGGGGGCCCCGAGCCGGCACCTGCTCGGGGGGGGGGGCAGTCCCCCGAGATGGGGACAGCAGACCCTCGCAGCTGCCTCTCTGGGTCACTGGGAGGCTCAGGAGTCAGGGCGGGTGCTGTCCTGTGTGTGAACACCACCCCAGGCTGGCCAGACCATGGGGTCTCTTGGTTCTTCAGACCTCCACCCCAGTTCTGCTCACCCCATCTGTTAGACCAGACGACGGCCTCTCTACATACACCTCCCCAAGTCAGGGTTCAATTTCTCCATTTCTTGCATACTTCCGGCTCCTGGAAATTGGACTAAGAAAGGACATTATGTTCCCTTTGCCTGAAAATGTCTTCTTCCCAGTGTTTGGGTTTTCCCTGTTCATGCTCAGCTCTCAGTGTGAACACCTGCGGGGAAGCCAGCCCTGACATTCCAGCACAGCCGGTTTCCCAGACCCCCTCCTGTTCTAGGTCATTCCACTCGCCCATTTGTAGATGCCCATCATCAGAGGCCGTACCTTTCTTTCTCCCCCATGCTTGCCACAGATAGGTGCTCAGTAAACGCTTCATTAGTTCTGATCATTAGAACAGCCCCGTTATCACTGCCTGCTTCCCCCAGAGGCCCCTAGAGCCCTGGAGGGAGAGGGGCTGAATTGGTTCTGCTCCCCAGGGACTCCTCAGTGCATACCCAGCACTTGGCACATAGTAGGTGCTCAGTAAATATTTTTAAATACATAACTTCATTGCCATTACGTGTTTGTAATGGGGTCCAAGGTATTGCATGGGGTGGTATTTGGAAACCGAGTTCTATTGTAGGCAAATCGTTTTCTGGACAAATAAAGAAAAGAGGCTGTCCAGCAGAGTGAGGCCCCTGCTTGGAGTCTGGGGCGAGCTGCCCGGCGGGAAGGCTGTTCTGAGGAGGACTTGAGGAGAACCAGAACCGTGGGGTCTGGGGTGGGGGAGGCTGGTCCCTCCCTCCCTGTTCGGTGACTTCTTTGAAAGCTTGAAGCTGGGGTTTTTATCGGAGGCACCTCTGGCGGGGCAGTGACACAGAGGACCATTCTGTGGACAGACCCCAAGAGCTGTCAGGATGTAGTGAGCTAAAGAGAACAGGACCCGTAGAGAAGTGCCCCAGGGCGTTGGGGGTGGAAAGAAGATGCGGTCCTGGGTGGGGACATTCAGGAGCATTGGGCAAAGGGTGGGAATGGACAGGAAGTCAGCTTAGGGAAGATAAGGTTATCCGAGGCGTCGCTTTTCAGATGAATCACAGAAATTATTGCCTCAAGTAGCCCGCCGAATGGGCTTCCTTCCGCGTGCATCTGCAACGCTCGGCAGACCCCGTGGTAGGAAAGCTTGGGATTCCTGGACAAGCCCCCCCGCCACCGTGGCCCCCAACCCCGCGGGCCCCTGTGGTCAGCGGGGCGTGCAGGCAGGCCCGTGGTGCCCGTGACTCACCAGCATGTTTGTGTTGTGCAGTGCTGGAGAAGAAGATGGTCGGCAGGCAAGGTCGGGAGGAGCTCATCAAGAAGGGTCTGCTGGAGATGATGGAGCGGGGTAAGTGGGGCCCGGAGGCCCGTCGAGGGCGGAGCAGCGATCGGGGGTGCCCGGTGTCCAGATGCAGGGGCTGGGCCCAAGGAGGCCTTGTCAGTGGCCGTTCCCTGTCGGCCCGTCCTGAGGTTCTGGGCCACCTGTGCACGGGGCATAGAGCTGAGAGCAGTCACCTGTTGGGCGAAGGGGTGGGCTGGTCCTCCATCCTGCGTCCCCCGAGCTGGTGGCGTTGGCCTCTTTTTTGAGTTCCCATCATGACCCCTGATTCGGGCAGGTTATTTTGACTCAAACAGCCCTCTAGTACCCTGTCACCCCTTGGGAAGCATCGACGGTATTCTGGGCGCTGACCCACCTCACCCCTTCCCTGTGCCCCCAGCCCCTCGGCCGTGCTGACCCCACTCTGCAGATGAGGAACGTGAGGGTCCAGGAGGGGTCGCTCCGGGGTCACGCAGCCCAGGGCCCAGCCGCCGTCCACACTCTGCTCGGTCTCACCACGGGGGCGTCTGCCCGTGGCTGACACTGGCTGTTACCGCTCGCCGTTCATGCACAAAGTTCTGGACCTCCCTGCCCGGTCTTGCGCTCTCGGTGACGAGGAGGCACAGACTCGGATCCTGCCGCACACCTTCCGTGCTTCATTCTTCCGGAGACTCAGGTGTCGGCGGACCTCGCCGTGGCCGGGAGCTCTCTCGGCAGCCCAACCACGCTCTTGCCTCCCGACTGGGGGGCCTGGCCTCGTGGGGTCAGTTCCCCGAGGCTGTGCGAGCCTGTGGAACTCCTGTCTCCGTGTCCAGTGTTTGTGTGGTTTGGCCCAGGTCTCAGGACCAGGGAAGCCGGGGTACCCCGATGTGTAACAGGCTCTGCCTCTGGCCTCTCTCAAACCCACGGTGGTCTCTGCTCTCCTTTCTCATCTTCAGCCGCAGGGGGAAGGGTTTCGATGATGCCGCGTTCCTGGGAAACCAGGCGTGGAAGTGCTTACTCTGGGTGATAGAACTTTGCGTGTGAATGGGTCGCTTGGTCCCCAGGGCTGTGGCACTCCGGTGTTGAAAGTCTGACCCTCAGATTTGGGGGAATGTCATTGCTGATGGAAATTCGGACTGTTTTAGTCAGGATGGGACAAAGCAGCTCTGAACTCTGCATTTTGAATATGTTGCCAACACACCTTCCTTTGGACCTTGGGGAAGGGGAAGGGAAGATGAGAACAACATTAAAGGCCTGTTTATCATCTATCATAGAAATTATCATCGCTGGTGAATGAAGAGGGAACAGAGGTGTGGATTTGATTCCTGTCAGAAAAACAAAGGGGTGGCTGCAGAATGGAAGGGGGGCTCTGCTTTTCCTAAACTCTGAACCTTTGTTAAAGATGTCGTCTGATGGACTGACGGGCCACATGGAGCAGGCGGTGTCTGGCTTTGGCCCCCAGCGTGTCATTTGCCAACCCCCACGTTAGATCACACTCTGGCTGAGTGATTATGAACCGGGAACCAGGTGGGTCCAACAAACAGCATCCTTCCCCAAGAGTTGGAAATGCGCTCACGGAATGATGCCACGGTAGATAATCCCACAGATCAACAGAAAGTCACAGCGGAGCTGAGCATCTGGAGAACAAGACACGGGTCCCGGCCTGGGCGGGGGTAGGGCGTGATGTCTCAGTGGGACCCCAGGGCAAAGGAGAACAGGCCGGTTCTCAGAGCCTGCTGCATACGAGCATCACCTGGGGAGAGTGTCAATTAAACGCTCGGGGGTGGGACCCAGGCATCTGTGCTTTGTAAACCTCCCAGCTGCCTCCGGCTTTGGTGCCATCAAAGTTGAGAAGCAGAGAGTGCGGGGAGGTGGGGCACATCTTCCAGCCGGGAGGAGCAGCGTGAGCAGAGCCCCATGGAGGAAGGGGAGAAGGTGGGTGAGGTGCAGGGATACTGGAAAGGGGGAGGGGGCCCCGGTCTGACAGAGCCTTGCATCTTCCCTGCACCCCCCAGAAGCTGCTGGGTGACAAGCCCAGGGCGGTGCAGGGCCGTGGGCTGAGTGGGTCTGCAGCGAGCCTGCCGGGGGGGTTGCTGAGGGTGACGTGTTAGCAGGGTTGTAGGGTGCTTCTGGGAAGGGGCCTGGGGTCGGGGAGAGGAGGGGGACGTGCTCTTGTTCTGTGGAACTCTTTCCTGCCTGTGCGCCCTCCCCTGAGTGTGCAGGGACAAGGGGATCTAGGACGGTGTTTGGCAGCAGGCCCCTGGGGTAAAGACTGCCCTGCACTGGTGTTTCTGCCACGCACTTGCTTAGAAAATGCCTTTTCCCGCTGGGGGCGAAGGCCAGCCCTAGCCAGGCCATGTGCGTCCCCTCATTCATCCTGGTGTTGGGATAACCAGCGTTCCTGCTCACTGCTAGGAATCCTTGGTGAGGGTGTGGAGCCCCCTCCCGGCTCTGGGTTGGGAGCGGAGCTGTGAGCCCCCTCCCCTCCCATGGCCTTTGTCTGGTGCAGGTGCGGGGTGAGTCCCTCCTGGGTTTGAATGGAGGACTCCTGGGCTGCCACCACCTGTTCTCAACCAGGCGCGTGTCTGCAGCCGGAGCGCCTCCCTGTGGCCGGCCATGCTACGGAGCCTACGCCCAGGGCTGTCCCCAGGACTTCACGCCCAGCAGGCACCTGGCTGGGGGGTGTGGGTGACCGTGACCGAGGGGCCCAGAGAGGCCCCCGTGGGCTCGAGCACAGACCCTGCAGAGCCGCCCCCGACCTCACACTTGAGCTTCCTTGGCCAGGACACACCCACACACATGCCCACCCCCCCATGTCTGTCACCTGGGAGTTTGCCCGCAAAGCTGAGCAGTATGACGGTGCGAACTGCCTCCTGGGCAGGGCCGGCAGGAGAGAGTCCCGGTGGGGGGGCGAGCCTGTGTCCCTCACTGGGGGTGTTGTTTTGTGATCCTGTGAACCCGAGCATTTTATGAACCAGCCTGACCCACCCCTCTTCCTGTTCTGGAAAGTTTGGTCATCTACCGGAATCTGGGAAGGACCTGGACCAGGTGTGGGGGGGAGGGAGGAGGTGACCCTTCCCCCACTCTGTCTTCCCTGCTTTGGCCACACTCCTCTGACCCAGCAGTGACAGGTGGGGGCCAGCCAGCGCCCCACCGGCCCCTCCACTCCGTCCTCACCCAAAGGCAGCAGGTTAGGAGCCTGCACATTCCTCCATTTTCCCGAAGGTGTCTGCCTGGCATTCTCTTAACTGAAGGAATTTCGCCCTCTACCACGGGATAGAAGAGATTGCTGTCACCCTGGTGTTGTGTCCACTGACCTGGGAGGCACGAGGTTTCCTTCCTGGAGGGGGTGGGGGTGGAGAGTGACAAATTAAGAGCGCGTGGCTTCTGTGTGGCCGGGGGCCGTGTGTGCGAGTCTGCGGCACGTTCCCGGTCACCGCGGCTGCTCCGTGTAACCCAGGTGCTCCGCTCTGTGCTCCCCCCACAGCCCTCGGGGAGGATGGGCATCCGATGGAGATCGGCCTGGAGGGAGGGCTGGCGGAACAGCGAGGTACAGGGGACAGCCACCCACAGCTCCCCCCGCCCCAGCCAGCGTTCCTTAGCAACCGCCCTGCCAGCAGCGCTATTTTGGGAACTGTAACTTTTCATTGAGCAGGACTGTGAACGGGGGCTCTGAGCATGGTCCAGAAGAGTCCTGCAGGTGCCCTGAGCTGGGACGCAGGTGGAGGATGCTCCGACGGCCTGTCTGGTGGAGCCTCTGCCGAGCTGGTGGCAGGCTGCTGACCATTGGGCCTTCCAGGTTCAGTGTTCTGACCGCTATGTTGGTGGTGGTGATGGGGGGGGTGTCCGTCACTGGCAGCAAATGGCCTGTCCTAAGATTCGGAGTCCGCCTCTGTAAATGGTGGGTTGCGGTCTCACCTGGTGAAGGTGTGCGTTCATCTGACACAGAGCTTGCTGGGTACCCATGTGGTGTCTCTGGCGAGGCTGGCTGTCCTCTGTCCTCTGTTGCCAAGGACCAAGTAAGCTGGTGGCAGAGCCTGTCCCAGCCGTATGGGGAGGACGTGTAAACCGGTCCTGAGCAAGGGTGGGAGGAAGTACGGTTTTGAGCTTGAGCTTTGCGACCTTTCATCGTGTCCACTGGGTGTGTTCTCCTGGCTGGCGTCTGGGTCTTTTCCTGGTTCGGGGTTGGTCGACGAACTCTGGTGCAAGTCTGCACGTTGTTCCTGGCCCAGGACCAGTTTTTGGAAGGCCCTTGTGCTGAGTCATGGTTTTTAAACCTAAAGTGTTTTTTGTAAAAAACAAACAAACAAACAAACAACAACAACAAAGACTACACAGTATGGGCCAGATGGCCTGTGGCCCACAAAGTCTAAAATACTGGCCTTCTCCTTTTTTGGGAAAGGTTGCTGACCCCTCATCAGGACCCTCTGGTCAGGGGACACGGGTGCAGAGATGAGATCTTCCCTGCCCCAGATCTCCAGACTTCCAGCCTGGCTGACCTTTCTGCCCTTCCTAGGGAGAGGGCTGTGGCCTTGGGGGGCGTGCGGGCCATGGTGACCACTCCCATCCCTGTGGGGTCACACGCCGTGGGCTGGGCCCACGTCCTGGGTGCAGTGAGGGCTCCCCTGGGGAAGCCTGTTGCTTTTACCTGGGCACCTGCGCCCAGCCAAGGGGCTGGGCCATCAGTCCTGCTCGTCAGAGTTCATCAACAGTAGTAAGGATGATTGCAAGCACATGGCCTCCTTTCTGCTAGGTGTGTTGTGTGATGAGCCCGTATAATTCCCACATGGGTGCCATGAAGTAAGTAGTTGACGCCGTTCTCCCCATCTCCGAGGTGAGGAAGTGGACGCCAGAGACGTCTGCCGTGGGATGGGGTGCATGGGGAGTTTGACCTTCTACTTCTTGTCCAGCCAGTCCACTTCTGGGGTGAAAGGGACATTGTTGGAGGACCGGAGGGCAGCAGGTGGGGGTTGAGACTGGCTGGGGTGAAGGGAGCTCTGACTCTGAGATCGACCCCCAACACCGCACAGTGATGGGAGGCAGTTGTCCTGAGACAGGCTCGTGACCCCGCGGTGCTGCTCTGTGCAGGGTGGCCTTGTGCACGGGATGTGGCATCTGAGCAGGGCGTGCGGGGCTTCATGCGCTGGTCTGTGCTCTGCATCTCGGAAGTGGTGATTGTTATCAGCTGGCTGTGTCTCTGAGCCCAGACCTGCCATCTGGTGGCCATGGGATGGGACCAGTTATGCCCCTGAGCACTAAGCCCCTCTTCGGTAAAATAGGACGTTGGAGATGATCAACCCATCATAGGCCAGACCCTCAAAGTTTCCAGCAACTGAGCCCCAAGCAAGGGGAGCCACTGAGTCCTCCTTTCAGCCCTGCTGGGAGCCTGGGGTCATTTCTTTTGAGAAGGCCACCTGTCTACACCCAGGGACTCCCTGCTCTGAGCCCCCTCAGTCCTGGGCTTGCAGTGCCTCAGAGTGTGACCCAGCTGGGATTGACTCTTCTTATTCCCCGCCTTCTCCCGGGGGTGGATGCAGGCCCAGGCATACCGTGGGCGACGGAGAATGGTTTGCGTGCCAGGGGACCAATGGTCCCACCCCGTTCGGTGGGCGCGGGAGCGGATTGGTTACCTGTAGCTGCAAGAATGTTCCGTAACACCTGCAGTACCTCAGGGCAGACAGCTGTTGGCATGTGTGGTTCTGTCTGGGGCTGGCCTCTGCTGGCCGGACGGGAGCAGCTCCGTTTTGTACCTGTGCCTCCCGTCCCCAGCCTGCTGGCCCGGCGCATCCCAGCAGCGAGGACAGGCAGCGGCTCGATTGTGGGAGCGTGCGGGCACTTTTGAAGGCATTGCTGCCTCATGGCCCCATTGGCCAAAGCAAGCCAGAGGGCAGAGGCCTGCATGGGAACGGGGGTACCGATGTGGGTGGAGGCTTTGGCCAGTCTCCCACGGGCAGGCAGTGGACAGACCAGGGGACTGGGGTACCATGCCGGGGCCTGGGGTGGCTCACTTCCCAGGAAGGCCCCTCACACGAGTGAAAGCATGTAGGAAGGGAGATGTGGGCTTGGCTGACGGCTGGCTTTCCTTGCAGATGCTGAAAGCAAAGCCTGCAGCCCTGACGGAGGGCCCCGGACCTCACAGAGCGAGCCCTCCACCCCCAAGCAGGAGACGCTGACTTCAGAAGAAGCCCCGCCCGGAAGCCCTCTGGCCACTGGGCCAGACCAGTCTTCCCTGGACGAGCCGCTGTCCTCGGACTCCTATTCTGACGACGCAGGTACTGGCCATAGACCGTGCAGGGTTGAGCTGCTGTCGGGACAGCCGTTGGCCTGGGTGGCCCCCCGGGTAGCATTCTGGGCTCCAGGCCCTGCCATGCTCTGCCCTGTGGTTGGGTTTCAGCATTTGCCAGAGCATTTCTCTCCACTGCTCTTCCCAAGCCTGGCACAGCCTGGCGGTGTCGGTGCTTGAAGACGTTCACAGGTAGCCTCCCCATGTACACTCTTCCTGGGTCGTGGTTGCTTGCTGCTGGGAACCTCTGAGCGGGAAAATGCTCTCCAAGGGAGCCAGTGTCCAGTGGGAGCATCTTAGCTGAGCCCAAGACTGTGAGGCAGGATGAGGAAGAGGGACCTTCCTAGTGGCCTAAATCCTCAGCAGGGGGCTGCCTCCTCCGTGGAGCCTGGCCTCCGTGCCTGCCACACGGTGCCTGGAGCCTCGGGGTGCTGGCAGGGCTGCCGAATGCCTCGCTCCTCACGTGCCGGGCTCTCCTCGCCGCGTCTCCGTGGGGCATGCTGGCTGTGCTGCTCGAAGCCTTATTTCCAGCCTCCGGGAAATGGGAACAGCAGTGCTTCGTATTCAGGGTTGTTCGAAGGTAGGAGGAGCCGCGCTGGGTCGTCACTGGGGACAGTGAGGGCCGTGGTGGTGGTTTTAATCGACTAGACCAGGACAGGTGCTGGCTGAGGGAAAAGGTGGAGAGAAAAGGAAGGTGGAGACGTAACCAGACATGAACCCACCAAATGAGCCCTTGGGTGCTTTGAAATATCTGTGCCCTCTTCTTCGGACCCATTAGCAGCGTTTTTATAGAAATATTCAGGGGGACCTCCCTGTCGAGCTGGGAGCTTTTTCCCTCGTGAAGTAGCCAGGCAAAAATATGTCAGGCATGGTGTGGGGGCTGAAGCCGGGCGGTCTTCACACGTGTGGGAGGCTGGAAGTCCAGGCTGTGTGGACGGGCCCGCCGGGTTCTTTGGCTTCAGAGCCAGGTGGGCATCTGTTCTCTGCGGCCTCCTCCTGCCAACAAGGCTTGCGCCTCCACGTTTCACCAGCAGCCCCGGCCAGCGAAAGCCCTCCAGGGTCGGCAGGCCCCTGCCGAGAGGTCTGCTCTGTCCGTCCTGGGCGTGGCTGTGCTTCTCTGGTTTCACCCCAGCGTGGGATGTGGTAGGAGTTTGGGGTCTGAAGGGTTGTGACCCTTGGGACAGTCCCGGTGTCCCCAGACACCAGACTCCGTGAGGGTGGTGGTGTGTTTCCACCTGGGGTCCTTGCAGGCGAGCCCTGCCCTTGGCCACAGAGCCTCTGGCTCTGCGGGGCTCACCGCTGCTGCCGGGCGCTTCTCTGTGGCTGGTTCCTTCTGCCTGCTCAGCTCGGACGAATGTGCCTGTTGCCCTTGCCTGGCCCCCTCCCCAACCTCCGGTGCTCTCTTTCTCTGCATGCTTGGTGGAGGGATGGAATTCCTGAGCGCAGAGTTCATTTGTGACCACAGGTTTGTATTAAGGACTTTCTCCTGGGCGGTCTGTTGGTCGGGGGTCATAATGGCGAACGTGTCTGGGTCTCGTCCCCCAGAGTGATGGGAGGAGGTGAGCAAACCTGCCGACCCTCTTCAGCGAAGTCCGTGACCGTGGGCGTGCACACGGGGCTCCTCCCTGAGCCTGGGAGCTGGGGCAGCCCGGGGATGAATAGCATTGGCCAGGCAGAGAGGGAAGGAAAGAGCTTCCCTGATGGGGGAAGAACCTTTGCAAAGACTGAAATCAGGGTCCACAGCTGCTTCTGCACGGGGCCACGTAACTATGGTTGCCTTTGTGTCAGAAGGTTCCTGATGAAACCACGTCCCTCCGTGTAGCCCGGGAGCAGCCACAGAAGATGTGCAAATGAAAGCACGTGGCTATGTGCCCGCAAACCGTACTTGCAGAAGCAGCCCGCAGGCTGGGTTTCGGTGGGCTGTGGTTAGCCAGGGAGCAGAGCCGACCACGGGACTTCCACGGAATGAATGGTTTGTATGTGTGGCCAGAGCCAGGGTGAGATGGAGAGAGAGGAGCTGAAGGCCGTTGGAACCCAGGGGATGGGGAGGCGCCGTGGGTTCACCCTGTGCGAGGGGCAGCAGGCTGCAGGGTGGGCCAGGGCCTGGGGAGCGAGCCAGACCACCAGCCCTGGTCCGTGTGGGGCCGTGACGATGTCCTCCTCGAGCCGCACACCCCATCCCTGCCCTCAGTGGGGTCCTGTGTCCCTGGGGTAGGAGAGAGTTCACGTAGGTGGCACATGGCGAATCACTAGAAAACTTTTTAATGGTGATGTTTGTTCTCATTAGCACAAGGGGAATGGGTTTCTCATGGAGGGTAGTGAAGGGCTTTTCCCCCAAATAAACAAGTTTAAATGAAAAGCTGGAGTTCACGTAGGAGAAAACTCAGCAAACCAAAGTACGGGAACATGGAGAACAGTCTGAAATCTCTAACGGAGACAGGTTGTGTGCAGGGTTCCATTCTAAGCACTACACACCCCCACCGGCTCGTTTAACCTGAGGTATGGAGTTAGGGAATTCAGGCAACGTGTTTGATAGCAGGCCACCCCGGGTTTGACACATGGCTGAATGCTCAACTAAGCTGTGTGACAGTGGATAAGTCCCTCAACCTCTCTGAGCTTGTGTTGTCAACTATAAATGAGGATAATGCCGCCCCACCTCTCAGGGTTGCTAAAATTACGGAATCCCCTAACTCCATCCTGACACACCCCAAGTACTCCGTCCTCACAGTAAAAGCCTCTCTCGGGGACGAATGCATGTAACACGCAGGATCCAGCTGCCTGCAGATGCCCCAGACGTCCCGCCTCTGTCAGCATGTGTGTTTGGGGATGTGGGTCCACCTGCATTTTGCTACTGAGTTGGGGGGGGGGGCAGGGGGAGGTCACCACCGGGGTCTCTGGCAGCCCTGCAGGCCTGGAGCTCTGCCCCAGGAACACTGGCCACCCCTGGGGCCCAGGTCTCTGTTGAGAAGCCTGGGCTTGAGCAGAGCCCTTCGGGGAGGGAGCACGTTATAATCTAACAGACTTTAAACTCCCTGCTTAAAAAATTGCAAGTCAACATTTAAAAATGAGCTTTCACCCAGATCTTCATGTGCAGCCAGCTTCTTTCCAGCCATCAACGTGTCCCCCTCTCCCCCCAGAGCTGATGTTTCCGCAGAGCCATGGCCACTGGCCGCCCCCCACACGGCCTCACCTGCCTGCCCTTGCCTGGCCCCTTCTGTGAAGGTCAAGAGTCTGGTCTGCGGAGCCACCTCTGTGCTGCCATGGGGGTGACCTGCTTTGGGCTTCATCCTTACGTGGTGAATGCAGTGGCCCCCACCCCCATCCGTGGCCTCGCTTTCTGTGGTTTCAGTTCCCCGTCATCAGCCGCTGTCTGGAAGCAGATGCGTCTCCTCCTGACGTGCGGCCAGTAGGTCAACAGTAACCTAGTGGTCAGTGCCAGGCCTGTGCCCCTGCCGCGAGGGGCATCTCCTCACATAGGCTCGTATCCTCGCGCATTACAAGAAGGGTGACTACAGCCCAGTAGGATCTTTTGAGAGAGCGACCACATTCACAGAACCCTTATTACAAGATGTGGTTATCATTATTCTGTTCTACAAGTTATCGTTAATCTCTTCCTGGGCCAAATCTATGAATTGTATGTATCTTAGATGGGCATCTAGAGGAAAAGACCCAAGACCCGTCAGGTTCGGCGTTCTCCATGGTTCTAGGCATCCACGGGGGTCCTGGAACGTATCCCCTGAAGATAAGGGGGGGCTGCTGTAGTTAAAGCACAATGGGGTCCCAGGTCTGCAGGGCCTGATACAGAGCTTGGGGCGACCGGCTGTGATCAAATGCTGTTCTCCTCTCGTTCTTGTCCCCACACCCTGCGCATCAGCACCCAATGGAGCCACCTGCTTGTGGGCCCATCCCTCTGTGCTGTTAGTAATGCGTAACAGAGAAAGCTGGATTCTAGGCAGCGACTGTGCCAGGGGAGTGCTCAAACCCAAGGGAGTGCCTGGGTTCTCTTCTTGGCCCCAGGAAGTTCATGGAAATGTCATCCCAGAATGGGATGTCCTTGTGTCCTCAGGCACCCCCTGCGGACTTCTGCTGTGGTGTTCACTGTGTCCTGGAGGGTTAGCTGCTTTCTTTTAAATAGCAGACTTCTGCAAACTATGCTGGGGGAGAGAGAGGGACCACATGTGTGTCAGGAAGCTCCCAGCTTCAGAGACGCAACTCCTTGGCCAGGTGGGAACACCCAAATTGGGTCTGTGGCTTCCACGTGCCCACAACTGCTGAGTGGGTTTGGAGGGGAGTAGTGGGAGTCCTATCCAAACATCACGAATATCTTAGGAAGAAAATGCTGTCAAAGATCCTGACCATTGTTTTCTTTGACCCTCAGTTTGAGTTTGGTGGTTTGGGTTGACTTTGGACCCTTGTATTTGGGGTGGTTTTGTTTTTCTTGGTTTTATTGGGAAGGTGCTACACCAGCAACAGAGCATCCCCTGAGAAGCCCAGAAGGATCTGTTGTTTTGGCTTTGAACGGGACCGGTGGCTGTTCAGTGATTGTTGCTGGGCAGGGGCGGACTCTGGCGTTCCCATGAGTGCACCAATTAAAAAGGAAAGTGGCATTCAGAAAGCATGTACTATGTTCATTGTATTTTCTTAATAGCCCAATTTTTTTTTTTTTTAAGCTGAGAAAGCAGAGGCCTAGAGAGGCTGTTGCTTATCTGAGACCACAGAGCCCAGAAGCGGCAAGCTGGAGTTTGATCCCAGACATGTTTTTAACCATAATATTCTATAGCCCAAAATAGCATCAAGCAGGGGATACACCTTCACGCTGCTTCTAGAATGCTCTGGAATGCGGGTTTCTGAAGCAGAGGAGGGGATGGCAAACTGCAGGCTGTCGGTCAGCTCTGGCTGCCACCTGTGTCTGCACGGCACGTTCAAGGGTGCTGGCACTGTGAACCCAGTCCGAGCGGAGACCGCCCCTCCCTGGCCGGTGGCCACCCTTCCCCACTGCTTGGAACCTGGCTCGTCCCACCTCCACCTGGGACTCCACCAGTTGCTGAGCCCATGGCTAGCTGTCCAAGCTGAGACCGAGGACATGCCAGGTGTCACTGGGGTGCAGTGAAACCGGACACAGCAGCTGTCCCCCAGCCCACCAGGACCCTCTTGTCGCACTGGGCACTCCTGGTCTTGGAATGTATCCAGCGGGTGATAAATGGGCTCAAAGCATACCCACCACCTGGGCAGCACTTCCCAGGCTAAAGGGCAGGGAGAGCTTTTTCTCTTGTTACAGAAGTACCTATGTAATATTCTTGGATTTGCCTCTTGTCCTGCCAAGCCTAAAATATTGACTCTCTGTCCCTGGACATAAACAAAGTTTATCAGCCCCTGCCTAAGGAAGTACGTGGGGCCACACAGAAGCATGTCAGCAGAATGTTTCGTACAATGTGCTAGTAAGTCATGGATGTACAAACTTGGCTCAGCTTCAGTCACTTCTGTTCATCCACTGAGCCCTACGCTGAGGTTTGTAGGATGACACAGGAGTCTTGGCTGAGAGTTCAGTTGGTGAGAAGCGGCCTCTGCTGGTCATGGGAGTGCATGAACAGCACCCCCCTCCCGAAGGGAGGATCCCAAATGTGGGGAACTTGGAAAACTGACATTGTGTTCTCCATTTTTTTTTTCTGATCTAGCACTTAAGACTTTAATGGATGTTAATGTTTTTTTTTTTTTAAGATTTTATTTATTTGACAGAGAGACAGCGAGAGAGGGAACACAAGCAGGGGGAGTGGGAGAGGGAGAAGCAGGCTTCCCGCCGAGCAGGGAGCCTGATGCGGGGCTCGATCCCAGGACCCTGGGATCATGACCTGAGCCGAAGGCAGACGCTTAATGACTGAGGCACCCAGGCGCCCTGGATGTTAATGTTCTAATTTCAACAAGATTCCAAACTATAATGGTAGCTACACACTCACATGAGCTGTAGAGGGAGATATAGGCTGAAAAAGATGTCCCAGACAGGTCAGGGACATATAGGGGTCCATGTGTGATGAGCTTGGATGAGTTTCGTGGGAAGATGTTGGAGGGGGTTTTAGTGAGATCTGCTGGTGTGTTAGGCCCTGGAGCGCAGAGCAGAGGTAGAGGACCTGCATTCCACCTTGGGCTGGTGGAAGAGAGGATTTCCATGGAACTGTTAGAAGCTTACCCTGCAGTCTCTCTCTGATTGAGGGGGTATGGGCTGTGACTATTGACTCCCTCCCAGAAGTCTGCAGCTGCCCTGTTCAGCTTGGTACTCACTAGCAGCATGGCTACTTAAATTAATTAAAACTAAATGAAATAAAAATTCAGCTTTCCAGTCACACTGGCCACTTGTCAGTTGCTCATTGGCCACACATGGCTGGTGGCCTACTGAAATGGACAGGGAGGAAATCTGTCCAGCATCTCAGAAAGTTCTGTTGGTGGCACATATCCACTTTGGATACAGACAGGGGAGTTTAGCCGTTTGAATTGGCCAGCCTTCTGGACTTTGCTGTACCAACAGAGACACTCTGCCCTGCAAAACCCTTTATAGAAAAAGTTTCCCAACCCCTGGTTTTGAGGATGGATTTGGGGCAGGGGGTGTGACAGGGGAGGAGCCTAGAGGCCATGGAAGCTTGCACATGGAGGAAAAGTGGACATGGCTGGGAAATATTTTGGAAGTAGATCACACAGGATTTATCATGAATTATATACAAGGGGCAAGGCACTGGGTATCCAGTGTGGCTGCACAGCTGGTGAGCTGCGTAGGAAGCCTGGTGAAGGATCTGTCTGGTTTAGTGACTTGTCTGTGGCTCCTGGAAGGTGGCCTGGACCCCGTAATTGTGCCAGGACATTTGCAAGATGGGTGGATGGATGTGAATGGGTGAGAGTGAGGGAGGAGAAGACTGGGAGGGCTTTCCCCTGGGAAATCAAGAGATGGGTTTGGGAATGTTTCATTTTGCCTTTCTGACCTCCAGATGGAGATGTCACCATGGCTGATAATGTACGAGTCTGGAGCTTGGAGGGAAGGTCAAGGGTTGACAGAAAGATGGGATTGATTCTGAAGCCAGAGGATTGGATGGGAGAGTTGGAACCGTGGACTGAGGGCTGGGTCCTGGGCAGCCCACATGGAGCTGGTGAGAGGCTGGGCAAGTGTGGCCAATGTCACGGGAGGGAACCAGGGAACAGGTGTCTGGAAGCTGAAGAGGAACGTGTTGAGAGAGACTGAGGACAACTGAGACAGATCAAGGGGACCTGCCCTGGCCGATGCAGGTGTGGGGACCCTGACCTGGGCTGCTCAGTTTCCCTGTTAGCCTTTTCCTTGGCAGCACAGCCAAGGGAACCTGTGGAGTCTAGGTCATACACTGCTCACTTTGTCCAGACCTCCAGGGCCCAGCGGGAGGAACTGGCCTGTCCATGTTGTGCCACGAGAGTGTCCCAGCCGTGGAGTCAGCCATGGATAGTAAAAGGACAGAAGTGGTAATAACATGGGATCCGTGGAATGTGCAGTGTCCACTTCTGAAGTTTCTTTGGAAGCTCTCGAAGGGCAGGGATGGGGCCAGCACCATGCTTTCAGCACCGCGGACAGCGCCCTGCCCATCAGACCCTCCCGAACCCTTCCTGATGGATGAATCCCACCCACGCTGTGACTTTAGGACCAGCTCTACCAAGCTGTTCCTGATGAGTGTTTGTATCTTCCTCCACAGCTGGTCTTAAAAAATAAGCTGAGATGTATAGCAGGCACCGTGCCGGGCACCTGGGGCACGCTCTGAGAAGGCAGGGAGTGCTGGGATCCTGGGTGGGCATGGGGATCCTGTATCAGGATCTGGGGTTTCAGGGACTGTTGTGTTTGAGTCAGGCATCCAAGAAGAGTGCCCCCACCCCTGTCTGAAGGCCTCAGTTTCCCCTGGAGGTGAGGCCCCCTGGGAGTCTGAGGTGAGGAGCTGGAGGCAGGAGTCTGAGGCAGAGCTGAGCCCGACTGTGGCAGTCCTGAGGGGGCGGACACCGGGGTTCCTCCATCATCTTTCTCCTGCAGCACTCATGGGCCCGGAACTGGGGGGCAGAGGCCTCACCACGGAGCTAAATGGAAAGGAAGTGAGGCAGAGGACTTGGGGGAGTCAGTGGGATAGGTGGTGCAGTGCTGACCAGTAGAACTTGGGCCGGATGAAGGGAGAAGTGAAAAGGGAGTGTTCATGGACTGGGAGAAGGCCGAGGGGCAGACAGGCTCGGGAATGTTGCTCAGGGAGCAGCAGGAAGGAGAGGGGACGGGCACGGGGCTCTGGGCAGGCTGACCCTTCCTCAAAGCTGGACCTCCCTGCCTCCCCGTACCACCTGCTGGGACCTCCTTGTCAGGGGCCAGGGCTGTGGAAAACCAGACTTGTAAGTTAATAGCTGCTGAGTTACTCATCTTTTTGTTACTTCC
The DNA here is from genome assembly GCF_011800145.1 of Mirounga leonina. Taxonomy (NCBI): domain Eukaryota; kingdom Metazoa; phylum Chordata; class Mammalia; order Carnivora; family Phocidae; genus Mirounga; species Mirounga leonina. The sequence goes on from NW_023270490.1 coordinate 9,337,948, forward strand.
CGTTTAAACCTTGCAACAATCCCTTGAGGGACTGTTGGTGTTTGTCAGATGTCACATGTGGGTAAATGGAGGCACCGGGGTTTTAGTAATTTACCAGGATCACGGTGCAGGGGCTGATGGGAGCCTGGGCAGGTCTCATTCCAAAACCTGTGATGGCCACCATCCCCAGGTCAGGCGGGAGCAGGAACTTTGGCACCACCTGTTGAGTGGGAAAAGGGACAGAATTATCTGTTCTCTTGAAGTTCCTTTCTCCCTCTCCCCTCCTCCCCTTCCTGTCCCTTCCCCTCCTCCCCCACTTCCCCCTCCTCCCCCATTTCCCCCTCCTCTTCCTCTTCCCCCTCCTCCCCCTGTCTACTTCTGGCAGTTCCACTGACCTCTGAACTCACAAGAAGTCAGGTCTGTATTTGAAACATCCCCTCTGTACCCTGTTCCTGTTCACAATCCCACCCAGCCCAAGCTGCCTTACTGTCCTCGCTCCCGTCCACCCCAGCCAGAGGAAGAATGGCTTGTGAATGCTCTGTTTTGCCTTTGAACCAGCCAAGATGCCGTCCGCATCCAGAGGTGAAGAAGCAGATGCCGCCGGCAACCTCCCGCCGACCACTGACGAACCCTCTCAAGCCTTAGCTGGGTCTGACTCCCTGGACAGTCCTCCCAGACCCCTGGAGAGATCCGTGGGCCAGCTCCCCAGCCCCCCGCTGTTGCCCACCCCACCGCCCAAGGCAGGCTCCAAAACCACGAAAAACGTCACAGGTGGGTCCGCATGTACACATCCTTCCATTCATTCATGCATACCTTCAGCCTGGTGGGGTGCCCACCACGGGCTGGTTCTCACCCTTGGCTTTTGTGATCAGGGTTCTGGGCAGGTCCAGGGGAGCAAAACGTGAGACAGGAGAGCAGTTCTTAGCAGGGAGCTCTGGTTGTCAGGAGCAGACCCCTCGGGCTCCCTTGAGCAAATGGGGCACTCTGTTGGCAGGAATCAAAAGTGTCTTCTAGAACCTGAATGCGGAAGATGCAGCCAGCCCCCAGGATGAGGATTTTGTCTGTCTATCTATGTGTCTGGATGTTTGGGTGTCCTTCTGTTTCCTATTCTTTCTCCCTCTCCCCTTCCTTCCCTACTCTGTCCCCACCTCTCCTTCCATCTCTCGCTCTCGCAGTCTCTGCTCATCTCTGTTTCACTGTGTTTCCCCAGTGAGCTCCATCCTGTAAGGCAGAGCCAGAGATAAACTCTGGCCTATAGGGTGGTGATCAGAGAGGGGAGCACAGCTGGGGGGAGGCCCCAAAAAGCATCCACTTGTAGCTTTGGCCACACTGGCTGAATAATCCCAGGAAGTCGGAACATTCACCTTTGGAGTTTGGGCATTTCTTGTCCCATCACGGGCAGAAACAGGAGACACGGCTAGTCTCAGGGGGAAAGCAGGCCATTACGTTCTTACGGTGACTGTTCTGAAATGCAAATCCTCACCTGTTGCCTCTGAGGGCAGCGGGCATGGAGAGGATGTAGATGGCAGACCTGAGCAGCTTTGACCTCCACCCGCCATGCTGCTCCGTCCCACTTGCTGGGCCACAAGGAGGCCCGAGTACACACCACGTGTTCCTAATGTGTGGGCCAGCCTCTCTCGGGGGTGGGGTGGGGATGTGAGCCCAATTCACAGTTAAAGAGACAGAGGCTCGGGGGCCTCCAAGCAACATGTCCCAGGTCCCACAGCTAATGAGACTCGACCCTAGTTCTGGGTTTGAGGCTATTACCCTCCCGCTGCTCTTCCTGCTACAATATTCTTCCCCGTGCTTCACCTGGTCAGTGCCTGGGCCTCGCTGTCCCTCCTTGAGGGGAGCTGTCCCCAACCCCAACTGCAACCCCATAGCAACATGCGTCTTGCCTTCTGGTGTTTGCCACATCACTTCACCTTGCCCAGTGGGTTGAACATGTCCCCTCAAAATTCACATCTACCCGGCACCTCAGAATGTGGCCTTCTTTGGCAAAGGGTCTTTGCAGACATAATTACATCAGGAACAAGATGAAATCATCCTGCCTTTGTGTGGGCCCTAAATCCAATGAGAATGTCCTTACAAGAGACCCAAAAGGACACAGAAGATGATGCGGAGGTGGAGACAGATTGGAGTGACCTGTCTGCAAGCCAGGGTGTGCCAGGGGTCACCAGGAGCTGGAGGGAGGCCTGGCATCTTTCTCTCTCAGCCCTCAGAAGGCTCCAGCCCTGCTGACACCTGGGTTTCAGACTTCTGGCCTCAACAGCCGTGAGAGAATGAAGTCCTGTTGTTCTGAGCTACCCAGTTGGTGGGACTTGGTGACATCAGGCAAGGACCCCGCCAGACCCCACCAGATCCCAGACACCAGCCTAAGACCCCACCTGGCATATAGCAGGTGCTCAGGGGGTGTGTGTGGCTGCGATTGAAGGAGCAGATGCGTGTTCTGAGCCCGGCCTGCCTGTTTCTACATCTCTGGGAAGGAGTCCAAGCCTGCAGTGTGCCAGGGACAGGGCCCCACAGATAAAAGTTTTGAGCAGAATCATGCTGTCCTGCATCTTGTTACTGTCTTCGGATAATTTTCTTCTCCATCCATGGGGACCTGAAACAATTGGAAATCCATCTGATCAGGCAGCCTCCACCACGTTTTCTTCTGTCTCACACATAATTTGTTCTGGTCCCTGGGTAACTCAGCAGCCCAGTCCTGCCTCTGCTGTGCTTGGGATGGATCAGGCCTCAGGCTGCACGTGTTCCCCTACTGTGACTCCTCTGCCTGTTCTCACAGCCAAACTTCTGGGTCCTGAGGGCCTCATATTCAGTGCCTCTGACTTCCGCCCTCTCCTTCCAAGGAGCTCCAGAACATCAGGGGCGCTAATCTGGGGACTGGATTAGGATAAGGGAGAGCACGGGAGGGTGGTTTCGGTCTGGATCTCTTTTTAACGGCTGAGACCCCATTTTGGTACCTTTGTCTTCATTTTCTCCATTCTCCCTCTTTTTCCTTCTCTTTTGGGGGAAATGTTTGCTTTAGCATGTGAGCGCTAGGTGGCAGCAGAGGACAAAGGCCCCTTACCTGGGCTTAACTGGGACCCAGGGGGACAGCATGTACTAGCGGAGTCCCCACGGGGCTCTTTCTTGTCTGCGACAGTGCCCCCCAGCCTCCACCAGAGGTCAGGGACCCGTCCCCCCGCCCCCAGGCCCACTCACAGACTTGCCTTGCTGGGTCTGAATGGTGTTTAATTTGTTTTAATGGGTTGCCAACATTTTAAACCTTCAAATACATGTGTTAAATATTAACATGTGTCAAACATGTAACTTTTACCTGTAATCCAAATTTTTGGCTCTTCTTGAAAAGTCTTCCTATCTGGCAGCCCCCTGAGTCCCACCAGCCCATTAAGGTGAGCTAGTGCTTTTGTGTTTGCTGGAACCCTCGCCCCCTGTTTGTATGAACTGCATGAGGTTCATTGACTCACCTGTGTCTCACCTGCCTGGACCCAGGACCCGTGTGAGTTAACCCCCTCAGGGCAAAGCTGCCCCTGCCCAGCTGGGGGACAGTCGCCCCTCTGTAAGGGGGTCCTGCGGCCTCTGCCAACTACACTTAGAGGTGTTCCAATCCCAGCCCCTGCCACACCCTGGAGGCATAACTTGGAGTTGGCTTTGGAGCCTGGTTCCTCATCTGAGACATGGGAGCGGTAAGAGGTGCCCTAGGCAAGCTGGACGAGGCGGGCCAGGCTGGACGAGGCGGGCCAGGGAAAGTGCTCAGCGGAGCGGCATGTGGGAAGCACTTAGAGTCCAGGCTGAGTGAGCCCAGGCAAGCCAGGTCACCTCCGTTTCCCTGGGCTGGTGATGCCTTCCTAGCAAGTGTAGAGGGAGGATTCCAGGCAATGGCAGAGCATCACATGCCCGGGAGGTGGTCCCTATGATGAGCAGGGGCTGCCCTAGGAGGGGCGGAGCTGGCAGAGTGTAGAGAACTGGGATGGTTCTGGGGGCCATGCTCGGATGGAGCCCTCACCTACTCTGCCCTGCCTATGGCTGGTACCGTCTCATCCCCTGGGTGTCAGATCAGATGGCCCTTCTGCTGAGAAGCCTCGCCTGAGCTCCGTAGCCCAGCCCACCTGCTCCCCATCCCAGGTGTGCTCAGCCCACCTGCCTGGCTCAGCTCTCCCTAAAATTCTTGTGTTGGCTTTCTGTCTGCTTTTCCTCTCCTGACTCCATCCAGCTGGCCTCGAGGCCCATCGAGGGCAAGGCCTGGGCTGTTTGGTGTTACCTGGCTATGCCCACAGAAGCAGGTGCTTGTGAAGAAAGAGAAATCACCTGTTTCAATGAGACTTAGTTTTTCTTCTAGTTGTGTGTATGTGGTGTGGTGTGTTGTTGTTTGTTTTTTATTGACACTGTCCACATTCTAGGATTACATCAGAAAGGCTTTGTCTTTTAGGGAGTGGTTTAGATCTGTGTGTGTGTCCCTCCCCCTGTTGAGGCTAAAAAGGGAGTTAATTTATTTGTACCCGGTCAAACAAATTGGGGGAGCCTGGAGGCTGCCTCTGCGGAGACATGTTTGGGAGCGAGTCTGTGTGTGAAAGTGTTGTAGGTGCCAGGCCCACCCCAGCAGCTGGGCTCCTGCTGGCCCTGTCAGGGAGCTCTTGGCCCATTTTACAGATAAGAAGGCTGAGGCTTCAAGCGTTCAGGGGACTTGCCTAGGGGGGGTCTTCCTGCTGGTAAGTAGCAGATGGAGACTGGAGGCCAGATATGTGTAATGAGCAAACTCATGCTTTCTGCCTCCCTGAGCACCGGACGCCGTGCAGGACTTGGAGTGAACATTCAGGAAGTATCTGTTAGGGAGAGAAGCCTCACCTTCTTAGGATGGACTTGAGCAAATCTCTTCTGAGTCTTCAGACTCATTTCATGTAAATGGATGTCTGTTGCACACTCATCAAGTGCCAGGCCTGGGGATACAGCAGACACAGGCCCTGCCCAGAGGTGCACAGTTGGGTGACAAGAGCGGACCCGATGAAGTAATTCATTCCAAGTGGGAGGAAAGGGGTGTCAGGGCTGCCCTGAGTCTTATGGGCAGGTATGGTGGGCTCTGCACAAGGGTGGGGATTCACAGAAGGTCTCCCTGAGGAAGTGAGATTGGTACAGACAGGGGAGGGGAAAAGCATTCCAGGCAAAGGGAACAGCCTGTGCAAAAGCTCAGAGTAGAGTGTGTGGTTCCCTCAAGGATTGGAAAGATCCTCCTGTCCTAGAGCCAAGAGAGCTTGGTGGGGAAAGTGGAAGAGATGAAGCCAGAGTGCCGAGCAGGGCAGCCTACAGGGCCCGGGCCAGGAGCCCAGATGCCGTGCTGAGGAGGAGGGGAGAGGCTCGCCTTCCTGAAAGCTCCCATTGGGTGAGGTACAGGGAGAGGGTTGGAGGAGATGTGGAGAAGCAGGGACCACGGTGGTCCAGGCTGAGTGACCCCTGCAGACCTTGCAGAGCTGGGGGGATTGTGCTTGTTTCCACAATAGGAAGTGTGGCTTGGGAAGCCAAATCTGTAGCAGAGCATCAGGAAGGAGGGCATTCTGTGCCTGAGACCTTGCAGGGGGCCTATGGAGCTCAGCTCCCAGGGCTGGAGGCCAGAGGGCCCGTGGATGGAGCTGGACAGAGGTGAGCCCTGTCTCTGGCTCCGGGGGCGGGGGACCTGGCACATCTGGAACAGGTGTGAGGGTCCCCCGGCCAGGGGGCTGTGTCCTCTGCTCTCGGGCTTCTGTCTTTTGCAGAGTCCTTCCTCCCTGCCCCCAGAGACTTACATTCTCGTTGGTCCCTCTCACGCTCCAGGCCAGCCTGCGCTCTTCCAGGGCCCTGGCGGGAAGAGTGCTGACCCTCCCCTCCGAGGACAGCTTTCCACGCCCACGGGGTCTCCACATCTCACCACTGTCCACCGGCCACTGCCCCCCAGCCGTGTCATTGAGGAGCTGCACAGGGCACTGGCCACCAAGCATCTCCAGGACAGGTGAGGCCCTCTCCCTGCCAGGAAGGAGACCCGTGTGCCCGAACCCCCATCAGCCTTGTGTGTACCCTGGGTAGTCCTGCTGTCACTGTCCTGAAATTGTTAATTTTTGGACAAGAGCCCCACTTTTTTACTTCGCACCGGGCTCTGGTCTTGGCTGCCACATTCTGGGAGAGGACGTCCGCGGGTGGGAGCCTGGTCACTGAGTGCCTGCGTTTCTCCCGGGGGAATCGAGCGCCCGTGGAAGAGAAGTAGCTGTCACGCTGTCCCAGACCCTGAAGACTTTGAGTCTTCGTTAGCAGGAGGACAAAGCCTGTTCCTGAAGCTTACTCTTTTATCTTAGACCTCACGTGCCCACAGAGAAAGAGAAGTGATCGCTGGAGGGCAAAGCAGCCAGCTAACGGGGCGCACATAGGGCTTGGCAGAAGCACCGCGCGAGCGCAGTGCCCTTCCCGGTTCCGGGGAGTCCCGGTTCCGGGGAGTCCCGGAGCCGCGCCCCTACGGTGCGGAGCGCGGCCGGCTTCCCACGCACAGGCCCGCGCTCTCCGGGACCAAGCGTGCGCCGTCTGGGGCTGCTCGTCCTGCGCGTTCAGGACTGAAGCTGGGCGCCGCACGCATTTGGGGACCATCTTTGCAGCATCCTCGCAAGCCCCCAGGCCGGTTTTGCTGGGTCCTGCGGGGAGGCGGACCGCGCGTAACCCAGACTGTCTTCTGATTCAGTTTTCAAGGAAGGGACAGTAAAGCGTCCCCCAAGAAGCGGGTGGACGTCCGCCTGTCGAGAACGTCCAGCGTGGAGCGGGGCAAGGAGAGGGAGGAGGCCTGGAGCTTCGATGGGGTCGCGGAGAGCAAGCGCACCGCCACCAAAGGGTCTGAGGAGAACAAGGAGAACTTGATCGTGAATTCGGAACTCAAGGACGACCTGCTGGTGTATCAGGATGAAGAGGCGCTGAACGACTCCATCATCTCTGGTGAGGAGAGGCCGGAGCCTGCGGGGTGCGGGGCCCCGAGGAGGCGGTGCTCCGCCCGGGTGGTGCGGAGGAGGGACAGGGCGAGGGCCTGCACCTCTGAGGATGAGCAGGGGTGCCTGCCGATGGGCCCTGGGCTGGGACTGGGACATGCTGAGTGAACCTGTTTTATTTTGGTAACTGCATGTTGATTTGCGTGTGTTTTTGAAAACACCTAAAAGAGGCTCCGTGAGTAACTTTGAGAGCGTCGCTGCTTAGGAAGACACGGCAGAAAGTCCTACGGGTGGTACTCGGAGGTCCAGTGTCTGGAAAATAGAGCAAAAATTGCCGCCAGGAAAGCGAGATGAGGTGAAGGAGGAGGGGAGAAGGAGTCGGCGGCCATCCCTGGCGCAGCGTCTGCTTGTGTGGGAACGCGCGTTCCCAAGGCCATCAGAAGCCCAGCTCCAGGCCTGTCCTCACGGTCTGCTCCGGAGGTCAGAGTAACTGCTCTGTCCTGCCTTGAGGACTCAGGCTCAGGGAGTTAGAGCATCGCAGGGGCCCGTGGTGAAGGGAGAGGAGGTGCAGGCCAGGCCAAGCGAGCCCGGGGAGGGTGCAGGCCATGCAGGCTGGGCTGAGTGCCGGCTCCTTGCGGGGGGCTCAGTCTCATGCTGGCTGTCACCACCGTGGGCAGAGAGCTCTGGGTGGAGGCCCCAGGGACCCAGCCCAGCAAGCTGCTTCTTGGGTGTCGCGTGGCAAATGGGGAAGGGGCTGATGTTGACCTTGGTCCTGGCTGGTCCTGAAGGGATGTGAGCATCAGCCACCGTGACCAGGTGGACCGAGCTCAGGGTTAGACAGCCACTCTGGCTGTCAGCCTTCCTGTCCCCTTGCATACTTCTGAGCCTTTTCCGCCCTGGCCAGTGAGGCAGTTCTAGGGGTGGGTGCCTTGGTGTGTGAGGAGCACCAGCGTTCTGTGGTGGGAAGAGGCTGACTTTGATCACTGAACCAGAAACTTGGAGCTAGCCATTGGCCGAGGGGCTCTGGGCATGTCAGAGGAGCCTGCAGCCTGTGGACTTTCCCAAGCTTACCCAGCCCCAGAACTCTCTTCCTTGAACACCCGTCAGCCTCTGAGGGATGGGGTCATGCGGGAGATGTCTGAGAATGGTGGGTGAAAACGAGGATGCCAGGCTGGTGCAGGTGCGCCCAAGCTCAGCACCAGTGATGCTGGTGATTCTCTGGGGGGAGGGCTGCCCTGTGCCTTGGAGGGTGTTTAGCAGCACCTCTAGCCTCTACCCCCCTGGACCATGCTCCCTCCAGCTCTAGGGGTGGATCTTGTCTGCCTCTTCGGCTGCTGGCGGCTCCAGGCTCTCCTGGGCTTGGCAGCTGCTTCCTCCAGTCTCTGTCACTGTGGTCACATTCCTTTCTCCTCTGCTCCCTGGGCCCTCTCCCTCCCTCCCATCCAAGTACTAACCAGGCCCCATCCCGCTTAGCTACCAAGATCAGGCGAGCTAGAGCATGTCCAGGGTGCTATGGCCGTAGACAGACATGCCCTCTCCTTTTCTTACAGGGACACTAGTCATTGGATTTAGGGCCCATCTGGATAATCTTGGATGAATCTCCTCATTTTGATATCCTTAATTACATCTTGAAAAACCTATTGCATCTTTTTCCCAAATAAGATCGCATTCACAGATATAGGGTACACGTTTCTTTTGGGGTCACCATTCCACCTTCTCCAGCCACTTCCGATGGCATAACATGCTCCTCCCTGAGCCACTGTGGTCTGATGGGAGCAGGGAGGGTAGAACTCCTAGAAACACTGTTGCTAATGTGCACAGGCTCACAGCCAAGCTGCCTGGGAATGTGCTGCTCTTAACTGCATTTGCAAACCCTGAGCAGAGCATCCTCTCCTCGGTCCCCTCCTCCATGCATGCCAGTGTTCTGGGTTCATGATCAAGGCCTCATGTTCAACCCTAAGAACATCCTGCTGTGGGCTGGGCTTGTTGCACACACCATCAGGAATATCTCGAGATCCCAGTCTTCTGCAAATTGAGCCTCTGGGTGCTCCTCCCAGGTGCCTGATATGGGGTTCCCAAAGCATGGAAATCCAGCGTGGAAAGTGGTTTCCTTGCTTTTACACATTCTCCTATGTGTTCGTGATTCTCTCCAAGTTAAGAACCTCTCAGATAAATCACTTAGAGGAAAAAAAATTCTATTTTGGTTCTAGAAAAAGTCTAGAAGTGTTACTTTTAGAAGGACTGTTACTCACAGTGGGAAAGGCCCATGAATGTATTCTGCTTTGCCTGGTAGGATGATAGTGACAAGAATCAGCTATTTGCTTCTCTTGGGTTCAAGAAGTTTTGCGGGCATTGTCCTGTCCCATGTGAACAGTCCAAAGATGTGTCACCCTGAATTCTCTAATGAGGTGGCATCCTATGCATCAATGTTAGAATTTCATTTCTAAGAGCTGGTGGTGGCCTCATCCAAGGCAGGTTACCTTGTGAATTAGCTGGAAGGCTATCCTACTTGACTAGTTGTAGTGAAAAATATATCTGTTGTACTCTGAGTCTGACAGTTGGATTTCTGTGCAGAGCAAATAAAATGTCTTGGTCAGCACAGAAAGAGTGTGACAGAGCACGTGTGATGCTTTGTGCCCGCCTGCAGCGTGCACAGGTACCTTCCCAGGTGTGTGCAATCGGTGCTGGGTAAAAACAGGACACCAAGAACGTTCTCAGGCTCGTCAAAGGTGAATTTTTAAGATTTAATTTTTTAAAAGCAGTTGTAGGTTCACAGGAAAATTAGAGAAAGTTGCAGAGACTTCCATGTGCATCCGCAGCCCCGCACCTGCATGGCCTCCCTGATACCAGCATCGCTCATCAGAGTGATGCCTTTGTTACAGATGATAAACTTACACTGACCCCTTATCCCCCAAAGGGTTCACTCTTGATGTTGTGCCTTCTGTGGGTTTAGACAAATGTACAATGACTTGTGTGTATCATGATATTATTCATTCACTGCTCCCAAAATCCTCCGTGCTCCCCGTTCATCCCTCCTACCCCCGCAACCACTGATCTTTTTATTGTCTATAGTTTTACTTTTCAAGAATGTCATATAGTTGGAATCATATAGTGTGTATCCTTTCCAGATGGGCTTCTTTCACTTAGTAATGTGCAGTTAAGTTTTCCTCCATGTCTTCAGGGCTTGATAGCTCATGTCTTTTTAGTGCTGAGTAATATTCCATTGTCTGGATGGACCACGGTTTATCCATCCCCTACTGAAGGACATCTCTTAGTTCCTTCCAAGTTTTGGCAATTATGAATAAAGCTGATATAAAGATCCATGTGCAGTTTTTCGTGTGGACATGATTTTCACCTCCTTTGGGTAAATACCAAGGAGTGAGATTGCTCGATTGGTATGGTCATACTATGTTTAGATTTGTAAGAAACCATCAAGCTGTCTTCTAAAGTGGCTGCGCCATTTTGCATTCCCGGCGGCATGAATGAACTCTTGCTGCTCCACATCCTCGCCCGCGTCTCGTGTCATCAGTGCTGTGGATTTTGGCCCTTCTCGGAGCTGCGTGGTGCTAACTCACTGTTCTAATTTGCATTTCCCTGAAGACCTGTGATGTGGAGCATCTCTCTATATGCTCACTTGCTACCTCTGTATCTTCTTTGGTGGGATGTCAAGGTTTTGGACTCATTTCTTATCAGGTTATCTGTTTTCTTAGGGTGAGTTTAAGACTGGATGACAGTCCTTTATCAGATGTAACTTTTGCAGATATTTCTCCCAATCTGTGTCCTGTCTTATTCTCTTGACATTGTCTTTCACAGAGCAGAAGTTTCTAATGGAGTCTAGCTTATTGATTATTTTTGTCGTGGATTGTGCTTTGGGCAATGTATCTAAAAGGACATCACCATATTCAAGTTCACTTAGGTTTTCTCATGTTATCCTCTAAGAGTTTTATAGCTTGGAATTTTACATTTAGGTGTGTGACCTATTCTGTGAAGGTTATATGGTCTGTGTCAAGGTTCTTTTTTTTTTTTTTAACATGTGACTGTCCAGTTCTAGCTAATTTTCTAATTAAAATTAATTTAGAATTTTTGTGTTTCATTTAAATTTAATTTAGCATAAACATTTAAAATTTAACAATTTAGCATTTTTAAACTTTTGTTTTTTTTAAGTAGGTTCCACACCCAGCATGGGCTTGAACTCATGACCCTGAGATCAAGACCTGAACTGAGATCAAGGGTCAGCCGCTTAACCAACTGAGCCACCCAGGGGTCCCTAAAATTTATTTAACAGCTTAAATAATTGTTCCTAATATATTATTGAGGATTTTTGCATCTGTGTTCATGAGAGATACTGGTCTGTAGTGTTTTTTCTTCCTGTAACGTCTTTGGTTTTATTAGGGTAATGCTGGCCTCAGAATGAGTTAGCATCCTATCCTCAGCTTCTGTCCTCTGCAAGAGATTGCACAGAATTGGTATAATTTCCTTAAAATTTCAACAGATTTCACCAGTAAACTCATCTTAGCCTAGTGCTTTCTGTTTGGAAGGTTATTAATTATTGATTCAATTTATTTAATAGATACAGGCCTGTTCAGATCATCTGTTTATTCTTGTGATTTTGGACAGATTGTATCTTTCAAGGAATTAGTCCATTTCCTCCAGGTCATGCAATTTGTGGGAATGGAGTGATTTGTAGTATTTCTTTATTCTCTTAATGTCTGTGGGATCTGTAATGATGTTCTTTCTTTCATTTCTGATATTAGTAACCTGTGGCCTCTTTTTTTCTTAGTTATCTTGGCTGGAGGCTAATCAATTTTATTGATCTTTTCAAGGAACCGGCTTTTGGTTTCATTGACTTTTCTCTATTGATTTATTATTTTGAATATCACAGATTTCTGCTTATTTCTCTCCTCCTCCTTACTATGGATTTAATTTGTTCTTCTTTTTCTAGTTTCCTAAGGTAGAAATTTAAATTACTGATTTCAGATCTTCTTTTCTAATCCATGCATTCAGTGCTATAAATTTCCCTCTAAGCTCTGCTTTTACCACATCCCAGAAATTTTTATAAGTTGTGTTTTCATTTTCATTTAGTTCAAAATATTTTAAAATTTCTGTTGAGATCTCTTTTTTGACTCATGTATTGTTTAGAAGCGTTATTATTCAACCTCCATATATATTGGGATTTTCCAGTTGCCGTTCTGTTACTGATTACTGGTTTAACTGCATTGTTTTCTGAGAGCAGACATTACATGATTTGTATTCTTTTAAATTTGTGAGGGTTTGTTTTATGGCCCAGAATGTGGTGTATTTTGGTGAATGTTCCATGTGACCTTGAGAACAATGTGTATTCTGCTCTTGCTGGATGAAGTCGTCTATGGGTATCAGTTATACCCAGTTGGTCGTCGGTACTGTGGGGTTCAACCAAGTCCTTACTGATTTTCCATTCCTGGATCTGCCCACTTCTCAGATAAGGGTGTTGGAGTCTCAGTTATGATAGTGTGTTAGTCTACCCCTCCTTGCAGTTCTGTTTTAGTCAAATAGTTTGACATGCTGTTGTTAGGTGCATACTTGTTAAGAACTGTTATGCCTTCTTTGAGAATTGGTCCCTTTATCATATGGCATGCCCTTCTTATCCCTGACAACCTTCCTTGCTTTGAAATCTGCTCTTCTAAAATTAATGTAGTTACTCCTATTTTCTTTTGATTCGTATTATCATGGTATATTTCTCTCCATCCATTTACTCTTAATCTCTGTGTCTTTATATAGTAGTTTCTCTAGACAACATAGAGTTGAGTCTTAGTTTTTGATCCACTCTGACAATCTCTGCCTTGTAATTGGTGTATTTAGGCCGTTGACATAGTTGGATTAATATCTACCATATTTGTTACTGTTTTCTATTTATTGCCCTTGTTCTTTGTTCTTCTACCATTTGTGGTTTTATTGTTTTATATCATTTTAATTCCAATATAGTTAATATATAGTGTTATATTAGTTTCAGGTATACAATATAGTGATTCAACACTTCCAGACATCACTGGGTTCTCATCACCACAAATGCACTCCTTAATCTCCATCACCTGCTTTACCCACCTCCCCATCCACCTCCCTGCTGGTAACCATCGGTTTGTTCTCTATAGTTAAAAGTCTGTTTCTTGCTTTGTCTCTTTTCTTTCCTTTGTTCGTTTATTTTGTTTCTTAAATTCCACACATGAGTGAAATCATATGATATTTGTCTTTTTCTGACTTATTTCACTTAACATTATACCCCCTAGCTCTATCCATTTTGTTGCAGATGGTAAGATTTCATTCTTTGTTTATGGCTGAATAATATATATTGTATATGTACACCACTTCTTCTTTACTCATCTATTGCTGGACATTGAGCTGCTTCCATAGTTTGGTTATTGCAAATAAAGGTGCAGTAACATGAGGTTGCATGTATCCTTTCAAATATAGTATTTTTGTATTCTTTGGGTAAATACTCTGTAGTGCGATTACTGGATCATATGGTAGCTCTATTTTCAATTTTTTGAGGACCTTCCATAGGGTCTTCCACAGTGGCTGCAACAGTTTGCATTCCCACCAACAGTGCACAAGGGTTCCTTTTTCTCCACATCTTCACCAACAATTATATTTTGTTTTTTGATTTTAGCCATTCTGACAGGTGTGAGGTGAAATCTCCTAGTGGTTTTGATTTGCATTTCCCTGATGATGAGTGATGTTGAGCATCTTTTCATGTGTCTGTTGGCCATCTTTATGTCTTTTTTGGAAAAAATGTCTGTGTCTTCTTTTTTTTTTTATTGGATTGCTTTTTTGGTGTTGGGTTGTATAAGTATATATTTTAGATACTAATCTTTTATAAGGTATGTCATTTGCAAATATTTTCTCCCATTCAGTATGCTGTCTTTTACTTTTTGTTGGTTGTTCCCTTTGCTGTGCAGAAGCTTTTTATTTTGACGTAGTCCTAATAGTTTATTTTTGCTTTTGTTTCTCTTGCCTTAGGAGACCTATCTAGAAAAATGTTGGTATGGCCGATGTCAGAGAAATTAGTGCCTGTGCTCTCTTCTAGAATTTCTATGCTTTTAGATCTCACATTTAGGTCCCTAATCCATTTTGAGTTTATTTTGTGTATGGTGTAAGAAAGTGGTCCAGTTTCATTCTTTTGCATGTAGCTGTCCAGTTTTCCCAACACCATTTGTTGAAGGGACTCTTTTTCCCATTGTATATTCTTGCCTCCCTTGTCAAAGATTGACCATATAATTGTGGGTTTATTTCTGGGTTTTCTTTTCTGTTCCACTGATTTGTGTGTCTATTTCTGTACCAGTCCCATACTGTTTTGATTACTACCTCTTTGTAATATATCTTGAAATCTGGAATTGTGATGCATCCAGCTTCATTTTTCTTTTTCAAGATTGCTTTGGCTATTCGGGGTCTTTTGTGGTTCCATACAAACTTTAGGACAGTTCTGGTTCTGTGAAAAATGCTGTTGGTATTTTGATAGGGATTATGTTAACTCTGTAGATTGCTTTGGGTAGTATGGACATTTTAACAATATTTGTTCTTCCAATCCATGAGCATGGAATGTCTTTCCATTTATTTTTGTCATCTTCAATTTCTTTCATCAGTGATTTCTAGTTTTTGGAATACAGGGCTTTCACCTCCTTGGTTAGGTTTATTCCTAGGTATTATCTTTGGTGTAATTGTAAATGGTATTTTTAAAAAAAATTTTTCTGCTACATTATTGTTAGTGTATAGAATTGCAACAGATTCCTGTACATTGATTTTATATTCTCTGACCTTAATGAATTCATTTATCAGTTCCAGTAGTTTTTTATGGAGTCTTTAGAGTTTTCTTTATACAGTATCATGTCATCTGCAAATAGTGAAAGTTGTACTTCTTCTTTACCAATTTGGATGCCTTTTATTTCTTTTTGTTGTCTGATTGCTGTGGCTAGGACTTACAGTACTATGTTGAATAAAGTGGTGAGAGTGGACATCCCTGTCTTCTTCCTGACCTTAGGGGAAAAGCGCTCAGTTTCTCTCCATAGAGTGTTCACTGTGGGTTTTTTGTTTAAGGCCTTTATTATGTTGAGGTATGTTCCCTCTAAACTTTGTTGAGGGATTAGGGTTTTTTTTTTTTTTTTTTCCTGAGATTTATTTACTTATTTGAGAGTGAGCACATGAGTGGTGGGACGAGCAGAGGGAGAAGGACAGACTCTGTGCTGAGTGTGGAGCCCAACGTGGGGCTCAATCTCACAACCCTGAGCCAAAATCAAGAGTTGGACACTTAACTGACTGAGCCACCCAGGCACTCCTGTTGAGGGTTTTGGCTTTTTTTTTTTTTTTAATCATGAATGGATTTGTGCTTTTTCAAATGGTGAATGATTTTTTAAATGTATTGTTGGATTCGGTTAGCTGATATTTTGTTGAAGATTTTTGCATCTATGTTCATCAGCGATATTAGCCTGTAGTTCTCTTTTTGTAGTGTCTTTATCTGGTTTTGGTATCACGGTAATGCTGGTCTCCTAGGAAGAATTTGGAAGCTTTCCTCCACTTCTATTTTCTGGAGTAGTTTGAGAAGAATGTGTATTAACTCTTCTTTAAATGTATGGTAGAATTCCCCTATGAGACCATCTGGTTCCGAACTTTTGTTTTTTGGGAGTATTTTGATTACTGATTCAATGTCCTTGCTGGTAATCTGTTCAAATTTTCTATTTCTTTCTGATTCAGTTTTAGTAGGTTATATGTTCCTAGGAATTTATCCATTTCTTCTAGTCTGTCCAATTTGTTGGTGTATAATTTTTCATAATTTTTTTTTTTAGTCCTTTGTATTTCTGTGTTACCAGTTATTTCTCCTCTGTCATTTCTGATTTTGAGTCCTCTTTTTTTTTAATGAGTCTGGCTAGAGGCTTAGCAATTTTGTCGATCTTTTCAAAGAACCAGCTCCTGGTTTCATTGATCAATTCTATTGTTGTTGTTGTTTTTTTTTTTTTTAGTTTCTGTATCATTTATTTCTGCTCTAATCTTTATTATTTCCTTCCTTCTACTGGTTTTGGGTTTTGTTCTTTTTCTAGCTCATTTATGTGTAAACTTAGGTTGTTTAACATTTTTCTTCTTGAGGTACAGTTTATTGCTATAAACTTCCCTCTTAGAACTTCACTGCATCCCAAAGATTTTGGATTGTTGTGTTTTCATTTTGATTTGTTTCCATGTCCTTTTTAATTTCTTCTTTTATTTCCTAGTTAACCCAGTCATTCTTTAGTAGCATGTTATTTTACTTAAATGTATTTTAGCTCTTTCCAGACTTTCTCTTCTGATTGACTTCTAGTTTCATAGCATTGTGGTCAGAAAAGATGAATGGTATGACTTCAGTCTTTTTGAGTTTGTTGAGACTTGTTTTGTGGCCCTAATATGTGATCTATTCTGGAGAATGTCCCATGTGAACTTGAAAAGAATGTGTTTTCTGCTGTTTTAGCATGGAATGTTCTGAATATATCTGTTAAATCCATATGGTTCAGTGTGTCATTCGAAGTCATTGTTTCCTTGTTGATTTTCCATTTGGCTGCTCTGTCCATTAATGTAAGTGGGGTGTTAAAGCCCCCTATTATTATTGTATTATCAATTAGTTTCTTTATGTTTGTTGTTAGCTGTTTTATATATTGGGGTGCTCCTATGTTGAGTGCATAAATATTTACAGTTGTCCTATCTTCTTGTTGGATTGTCCCCTTTATGATTATATAGAGTTTTTCTTCATCTCTTGTTACAGTCTTTGTTTTAAAGTCTATTTTCTCTGATAAAAGTATTGCTACCCCAGCTTTCTTATCACATCCTGCATGATAAATGTCTCTCCATCCCTTCACTTTCAATCTGCAGATGTCTTTAGGGCTGAAATGAGTTTCTTGTAGGCAGCATATAGATTTTTTTTTTTTAAATCCATTCTGTCACTCTAGGTCTTCTGATTGGAGCATGTAGTCCACTTATATTCAATATAATTATTGATAGTATGTATTTCCATTTTGTTACTTGTTTTATGGGTGTTTTTATAGTTCCTACCTCTTCCTTTCTTTTCTCATGATTATTTGGCTTTCTTTAGTGATATACTTGGATTCATTTCTCTTCATTGTTTGCATATCTATTACTTGTTTTTGATTTGTGGTTACATTAAGTTTGTATATAACCTCTTCTGCATATAGCAGACTATATTAAGTTGATGGTCACTTAACTTTAAATCCATTCTTTACTCTTTTTCCTGCCATGTCTTAAGTATATGGTGTCATACTTAACATCCTTTTATTTTGTGAGTCCCTTGACTCATTTTTACAGATGTTTTTACTGCTTTTGTGCTTCCTACTTTCCTTATGGTCTTTCCTTTCCACTCAGAGTCCCCTTTAACATTTCTTGTAGGCCTGGTTTAGCAGTGACAAATTCCTTTAACCTTTGTTCATCTGGGAAACTCTCTATCTCTCCTTCTTATTCTGAATGATAGCCTTGCTGGATATTCTTGGCTTCAGATTTTCCCCTTTCAGCATTTTGAATATAGCATGCAATTCCATGCTGGCCTACAAAGTTTCTACTGAAAAATCAGCAGTTAGCCTTATGGGCTTTCCCCTTGTATGTAACTGTCTTCTTTCGCTGTTTTAAAATTCTCTATCTCTACTTTTTGTCATTTTCATTACTGTGTGTCTTGGTGTCGTCCTCCTTGTGTTGATTTTGTTGGGGGATCTTTGTGCCTCCTGGATCTGGATATCTGTTTCCTTCCCCAGATTATGTCAGTTTTCAGCTATTATTTCTTCAAATAAATTTTCTGCTCACTTTTCTCTCTCTCCTTCAGGGATCTCTATAATATGAATGTTACTATGCTTGATAGTGTCACTGAGTTCCCTGAGTCTATTCTCATTTTGCAAAAAATTTTTTTCCCTCACCTGCTAAGTTTGATTACTTTCCATTACTCTGTCATCCAGGCTGCTGATTTGTTCTTCTGCTTCCCTTAGCCTGCTATTTATTCCATCTAGTGTATTTTTAATTTCATTTTTTGTGTTCATCTCTGATTGGTTCTTTTTTATCTCTTTGTTAAGGGTTTCACTGAGATCCTCCACTCTTTTCTCAAGTTTAGGGAGTGTCTTTATGATCATTACTTTAAATTCTCTATCCAGGGATAATACTTACATCCATTTCACTTAGGTCTCTTTGTTGTGGTTTTGTCCTGTTCTTTCATTTGGGATGTATTCCTTTGTGTCCTCATTTTGTCTAACTCCCTTTTTTTTGTCTACTGCTCTTGAACATAGTGGCCTTATGAAGAAGAGGTCCTGTAGTGCCCTGAAATGCAGTGTCCCCTGTTCACCAGAACCTAATACCTCAGTGGTGTCTCCTATGTGTGTTGCATTGCACCCTGCTCTTGTGGCTGAGCCACTTTTTCCTCAGTCCAGTCATTTGCAGTGATTCTCTTGGCTTGCTATGGGCAGTGTTTGATACCTGTGGTATTAGTGGGCCAGTCTGGGGCCTCCTTGGGCTTGAGTTGAGTCAAACCAGGCATTTGCCAGAGATGCGGTAACACCAAACTGCAGGGTGCTTTCCCTGTGTTGTCCCCTGAGATGCTTTTTTTGGTGGGCAGGGCCTGTAGTCAGACCAGATGTCTACCCCGAGCCCACTGTTGGGGGTCTGCAGTGTGACTGGTGTGTGTGGTTATCTTTCCCTCTGCCTGGGGCAGGAGTCTATTTGGAGTGGTACTGGTCCCTGCTAGGGCTGCCTAGGCACTGCCAGGCTTGTGGCACCATTTTGGATGGTCTCTGGCCAAGAGCATATGGGAGGGTGTGGATCCACAAAGCAAGCAGGGTGAGATGCAGTGTTAGCAAGGTTTGCTTTGGTCTTCTGGAGGAAGGGACCTGCAGCACTGGGGCTGAGGCAGGCTTGGCTGGGGGGCATGGATCCACTGAAGCATGGCAGGGACAGGGCGTGGGTAAGCAAGTTAGAAAGTGAGTATCGGTGCTGTGCTGGTTCTCACAGCTGGCAGTGTTCTTATGCTGTGGGGCAGGGGAGGGAGGTGGCTCCTGCCAGTTCCTTTGCTCCTGGAGGAGTCCCCCTGCAATCTCTGTCCCTCTAGAACATGCTCTGACATGAGTAAATAACACTCCCTCTGGTATGCCCCAGGAGGCTTCTATGCTCTATCTCCATGGACTGTTTGATGTCCTGTCCCGTTAAGGGCTGGGACTCAGTTTTCTCCTGCCTCGTGATTTTTAAAATTCCAGGTTTTGAGACCCACTGGTTGTAAGAACTCAAGAAATTCAATCCTCTGGTTTTCAAAGCCAGAGGTTATGGGGAAATCACCTTCCCTGTGCAGGCTCGCTGCTGTGATAGTCTGTTTCTCTCCCTACTCTGGGCCTTCTCTACATTTAGTGGAGGAGTTTGTTCTGCCAGTCTTTGGATTTTCTGGGCTCTTTACACTGATGTGAATATTATCTAGTTGTATCCATGAATGAGGTGAGTTTAGGGTCCTCCTACTCTGCCATCTTCACAGCAATCCCTACCTTTTGTGGTTTTAATTCAGAATTTTATATAATTTCATTTTCTCTCCTTTCTTTACATAGCAGTTACACTTTTTCTTCATGGTTGCCCTTCAGTTTATATATTTTATATAATATACATATAATCCAACTCCATTTTTAAATAATGCTAGACCACTTCACAGGTAGCATGAGTACCTTATAGTAACAAGATCATCCTGATTCCTTCCTCTGTCTTTTGTATCATTGCTGACCCTCCTTTCACTTACATAAAAGCACATATATACACATAAGGTATATACATAAGCATAAAAATATAATATGTTTGATATATACATAAGTATATGTACTTGAATACATAGTTGGTATTATTCTGAATAAACTATTATGTTAGATAAATTAAGAATAAGAAAAATAAGAGTTTTTCTGTCACCTTTACCTATTTCCTCTTGATGGTCTCCCTTTCTTTATGCAGATCTAAGTTTCTGGTCTCACTGTTTTCCTTCCCTAAAAACTTCTTTTAACATCTCATGGAAGACAGGTCTATTGGCAACAAATCCCCTTGATCTTTGTTTGTCTTAGTAAGTCTTTGCATCTCCTTCACTTTTGAAGGATAATTTCTCACTTTCTATAAAATTCTGGGTTGGTGGGTTTTTTATCTAAACACTTTAAATATTTCATTTCATTCTCTTGCTTGCATGGTTTCTGAGAAGCTGGGTAGAAATCTTTTCTTCATTTTTCTGTAGATGTTTTTACTTCTGACTTCTTACAGAATGTTTTTATTTTTGACTTTCTGTGGTTTGAAGATGTTATGCCAAAGCATAGTTTTTGTTTTGTTTTGTTTCTTTTTGGCATATACCCTGCTTGGTATTCTCTGGGATTCCTGGATCTGTGGTTTGGTGTTTGACATTAATTTGAAGAAATTCTCTGACATTATTATTTTAAAGATTTCTTCTGTTCCTTCCTCTTTCTTCTTCTGGTATGCCAATTATGTGAATGCTACTTCTTTTGTAATTGTCAGTCAATCCTTGGATAGTCTGTTATCTTGTTTTAGGGGTTTTTTCCTCTGCTTTTTGGTTTTTAAAGTTTCTGTTGAGATCTCCTCAAGCTCGGAGATTCTTTCCTTTACTGTGTCCATTCTACTAATAAGCCCATCAAAGGCATTCTTTGTTTCTGTTACAGTTTTTTATCTCTAGCATTCTATGTTCTTCTTTCATAGAATTTCCATCTCTCTGCTCACGCTACTCATCTGGTCTTGTGTGCTGTCTAGTTTATCCATTAGTGCCCTTAGCATGTTAATCAGGGTTGTTTTAAATTGCTGATGATTCCAACATCCCTGCCATACCTGGTTGATTTTGCCTTTTGGGATGCCTTGTAATGTTTTCCTGATAGCTGGACTTGACGCCTTGGGGAAAAGGAGTTGCTGTAAATAGGGCTTTGGTAACGCGGAGGGGGCGTGTTCTGTAGCCTGCGACCGGGTCTCACTGTGTCCGTGAGCCGTGCCTCTGGACTGTGAACCTCACAAGTGTTTCTCGGTTTTATTTTCCACCTCAGGTGGGACCGGAGGGCTGTTGTGGGCTGGAGTCGGGTGTCTCCCTTCTGCCAGGTCACGTAGTTCTGATGATACCCCAGCGGGTTAGGCTCTGATGAACTAGTTTCCCCAGAGGGAGACCTTGTTAAGGAGAACAGAAGGTTCTGGGGTATTTCAGATCGCTTCCTCCCCTTTCCCCAGCTGGAGGGAAGCAGAAGCGGATTCTTTTTCTGACGTTCACTGTGGGAACCTGGTCGGGCTCCTGGTGGTAAAACCCCCAGTACAGTGGGGGACCCTGTGACTTTGTAGTTTCTAACTCTCGGACTTGTCCACCTGAGCCTCCAGCAAGTCCTCAATTACCATTCAGGTTTTCCTGCCCTGGCGCTGGTTCCCATGGAGGCTTCTGCCCATGAGTCTCTGCTCTGGAACCCGTGACTCAGTGTTCACCTGTCCATCTCCATTCTTCAGAGTGGTGGTTGGCCCTGTGTCCTCCTCCTCTTTCGGATCCAAGAGGGGGTGGCAATTTTGAGTCTGTTCAGCTTTTTACTTGGTGTTAGAATAGGGTGGTGACTTCCAGGTTCCTTGTATGCCGACCTGGAAAGCACATTTTGCTCACACACAGGTGAATTTTACAAGGAACAGTTTTTATGCTGTTGCCACCCCAAGATTCAAGCTTAAAAATCTGTCAAGAAATTTGTTTTTCCTCTTTTCTCCTATCTTGAACTCAGGCGCCACATCTGTCTAACTTGTCCACTGTCCCTGCACTGGCCCAGTGGATGGCACATAGCAGGTGCTCGGGAGATTGCTGGATGATGGGGAGGGGGATAGCAAAGGACAGAGGGGCTTCACAGCAAGCAGGGCTGCAGGAGAAGGAGTTACCAGTGTGGGAGAGCACCTGTCCCAGAGCGTCCTCAGCAACCTGAGCCACTTGTCCCTTCGTGCCGATAGTCTCTGCCCCGGGTATTCACCACGGCAGACTTGCAGAGCCAGGATGTTCATGTTGGGATGGGGCAGGTGCCCCCGCTCTCCCCACGTGGGGTGTCTGATTCTGTTTGGGCTGCTGTGACGAGATACCATAGACTCCGTGGCTTAAACAACAGATATTTATTCCTCAAGTTCTGGAGGCTGGCAGGGCCAAGGTCAAGGTGCCAGCAGATGTACGGTCTAGTGAGGGCCCCCTTCCTGGTTAGCAGGTGGCCATTTCCTTGCTGCGTCCTCAGGGGTGGAGGGACAGAGGGAGGAACAAGATGACTTGAGTCTGTTTAAGAAGGGCTCAAATCCCATCACAGGGGCTCCATTCTCGTGACCTAAGCACCTCCTAGCACCATCCTAGATACTCAGTCTGGAGCATCAGGAATTTCGTGGTTGAGAGCTGGCTGTGCATTCAGATGCACCTTCCCCGCTGGATTTACTACGTGCACAGACTTTGTAGGGGTTGCAATCTCTCTACCTGCCAGGATGTATCCCTTCTAGCTCTGTGACCTTGGATGACTCCCTTAACCTCTCTGGGCCTCAGATACACCATCTGTAGAATGGGAGTGATAAGAGGGTTATCCTGATGGTTAAAAGGGACAGTTCACCCAGCGGAGTCCTGACTCCCTGTGCTCCGAGTGGTGTTGCACTAATAACCATCATCATCTCCATCATTGACAAGTGGGCAAGAACAGGGGAGAGCCCGGGTGCCACCATGCCCGGGATCTGAAGGAGTTTCGCCTCCAGTTCTGTTGATATTCTGTAGCTGATTTGTTCCTTACTCCCTCAGCCAATTCGTTAGTTTAACCAGAGTGTCAACATCCCTGTTGGACATCCCAGAGGACAAGCAGGTATGTCCTCTGTTGGGAAGTGTAATCCACACATTTGTGTCCTTGGACATGGCTTTAGGATAGAACAAGGACATGGAGAATCAACAATTGCTGGGTGCCCTATTTGGCAAGACAGGCTCAGGGGCCCTTTGTACTGGGGAGGAACGCCTTGAGAAGGCCTCCGGTGGCACCTGCTGTGAACCACCTGTCCCTGACTGGGAAGGAGGACTCCCAGGTCTTAGCTTCCCTGTTGTAACTCCTGGTGACAGTTGGGCCTGCCTGCTCAGGTTGCCAGGGGACTGACGAGCCATCACCTGTGACCACCTGCAGGGCTCACGTGGTGGCTGCCATCGTCTGTGTCCTCATTGCTCCCCTTCATGTGAAAATGTGAAATCATGTTTGTCAGAGCCCCTGGACCCTGATGCCCATGCACCTTGTAACTGCAGGCATCCCGGATGCCCTCACGTCATGTCCCTGACACCTAGCAGTTGCCTCTGAGGCACCACGCGTGCCCTAAGCGTGGTGGCAGTGGACAGGGCCTCTGGGGAGGAGGTGGAGGGATGCACAGCCCCCCGGCTTTTGCTTGAGATGTAACCAGTACAGGGAGTGACTTGTGCACTTTGCCCCATGCCCTAATAGTACTTGCAGGGCTCTTGTGTGTTCACCAAACTCCACATGCACGTCTGGCTGTGTTCTGCTCAGGGGGCGACGAGCTGCTGACTGTGTGAGCAGTGAGCGCTTATCAGATTGTCCATGAGCATAGGAAGAGTGGCCCAGGGGTAACTGTTCCCCAGCTGTGCTCAGCACCAGCTGGTGGCAGTGATCGGTGAGGCGTGCTGACCCCAGAGGCTATTCTGTGGGGACAGTCAAGGTCAAAAGAGAAGCCCGAGGTGGCCGAGGGTGGACTGCATGCAGCCCGGGTACCTTGGACTCCAAAACAGCACAAGACAGTGTGTGGAGACCCAGGGAGGGAAGTCCGCGTTCGCGTGCACTTTGGGGTCACGGCAGAGGGGTGGGAGCCCCCTAAAGAGCTGTTGGAACTGCCCATGCTGGTGCTCTCTCTTCCAGCAACTTTGCTCCCAGGAATTTCTCCCCTGGCTCTCCTAGCACACTCATGCGCAATGGTTTATATGCACGAGGGTTTCTCCGGCTTGGTACTTGTCCCATTTGGGGCTGGGGTGCCCCTGCTGTGGGTGGCGGGACCCTGTGCACTGTAGGAGCATCCCTGGCCTTCCCACCCTGAGCGCCAGGAGCAGCCCACCCCCCATCTTGACATCCAGAAATGCCTGCAGATGTTGCCCAACGTCCCCGGAGGAGAGTAGCTGCCTTTGGTGGAGAAGCGCTGATGCCTCTGGATGTTCACATGTAATGATTGTGATAGGAAAGTTGGAAACCCGAGCGGGCATCAGTCAGGGACCAGTCAGGTTTTATCCCGTGTCTGCAGTGGACACAGGCGTTCAACCAAATGTTCTGGCTCGAGCATGAAGTGCATCCAAGCTGTATCGGGAGGTGATAGAACTCGAAAGTGGTTGTTTTTGTTAACTGTGTAAGATTGCACACACAACCATATTCTATATTCTAAGGAAGAAAGAATAAAGGAGAAAGCAGACATTTTCTTTTTTTAAAGATTTTATTTATTTATTTGACAGAGACACAGCGAGAGAGGGAACACAAGCAGGGGGAGTGGGAGAGGCAGAAGCAGGCTTCCCGCTGAGCAGGGAGCCTGATGCGGGGCTCGATCCCAGGACCCTGGGATCATGACCTGAGCCGAAGGCAGATGGAAAGCAGACATTTTCTTACCCAGTATGATCGGGACCAACCAATTACGTTTTAGTCAAAGTAGCTGATGAAAGTCAGAAATAGAAAACCGGTGTATACACGTATTAACCATGTTCAAGGTAAAACAGGAATGACAAAGGTCTGAGCACACACGAGTGCACTCTTCTCTGCCCCGGGCTGGGACCTCGATGGGGGTCTTCTAGCTGGAGCCCCAGGCCCCTGCAGGAAACACGCCCACTGTGTGTCTTTTGTAGCCTCCAGCTCAAGTTCTAGAAGATGGGGAGTGGAGGCTGAGGTGCTTCTCAAAGTGATGTGGGTGTTCACTCCTTCCCCATGGTTATTTCTTTCTGATTCTATTTAGGTGAGAAACAGTACAAAGCAACATCCTCCTCAGGAGTGTTAGAGCGCTTCGTTTCTCCCTCATGCTTATGAGGGACTTTTAGAGATGTACATTTACTTTGTACTCGTTACAAAGTTAAGGATAACAAGAACTAGTGTAGTTTTTACTGTTTGTTTCTTTCCAAATCTGCTTAGGAGAGTCAGCTGTTTGCACGCATACAGGGCTAACAGAGAGGGATGTGTCTGCGTGTGAGGGCAGAGCCTCTTCCAGGAGGTCCCCCAGAGTTGCAGGTGGTCCTAGAGAGGGCCGGGGAGCGAGGGCAGGCACGGCCGCCTGGCAGAGCACAGATGGGGTGAGAGCATCTCCCACAGGCACACGGGCCACACAAAGCGTGTGTGTGTGTGTGTGAGAGCAGGCAAGAGACTGCGAGAATTCTGTGTGCATCTGGATCATTGTCCTCGGGCGTGGGACACCACGTCTGGCCAGTCTGTTCCCCACTTCAGGCAATGTTGTGAATGCATCCCTAGGAGAAAGTCCTGGAAGTAAATGCGAGGTTGGTATGTATGTGCCTTTTACACTTGACCCTCGGTGGGGAAAGCACTGTTGGGGGGCCGTGTTGACATCCCCTCCCCAGGCAGAGCAGGAAGCACCCATTTCCCACAGTGCCTTCATGCTTCCGTTCCTGGGAATGAGAGGGGCAGGGAGAGGAGGAAACCTCCCAATGAGCCAGGACAGAAGGGGTTGCAGGCGGTTTAAAACAGTTGTTAAAATTTCCACCTGTCTGTGCTGCTTGGCCTTTCAGAATGAGCCTGTCTTACTTTTATCATTCACAAATAGACCAAGGCCACTTTTGGGAAGGCACTGTCCTGCCTTGAGGACTACATGGAGCAGGTGATAAGAGCTTGACAGCCTGCACTAGGGGGGCAGACAGGCTGGGAGCGGGATGGGTGGTGGGCGAACATGATGGGGAGGGCAGAGGAGGCTTCAGTGTGGGTTTGAAGAACGAAGGAGAGTTTGCCGGGTGGGTGAAGTCTCAGAGACAGGACAGAAGGTGCACTTAGGAAGCTGGCCTGGGCTGTGTGGGGTCTGGCCTGGGTGTGCGGGAGGGTTTTTGTTAATGGAGCTGAGGGTTAATGTGAGGGTCTTCTTTATCGCTTTCCGGGTTCCCAGGTAACCTGACGAGGCTAGGAATACCAGCCATGGCGTCACTAGCCAATATTGCTAATGGTGAAAAGATGACTCTGATCATCAAATCATACCTGTTTTGAAAAGACAAATAAGTAAGCAATAAACACTTGAGATCCCAAGTGTAGTGAGGAGGCTTGAGGGGACCCTGGCAAATCAGCCCAGGGAGTTGTCCTAGGATGACGTGATCCCCCGAGCAGTTGTGGGGCGGCTCCCAGCCCTGCCTGATCCTCCCACCTGAGCCGCCTCACCTGGGGGAGGGTGGGGGCAGTTCTGGGGAGCCCTGTGAGCTGCTTCTGGGACCCACCCAATGAACTCCTTGGCTGCCCCGTGTGCTGAGCAGATGAGGGAGACATCGGGTCGGTGATAGTCTTGTGAATCCAAACGATACGTTGAACAGAGACAGAACTCCTGTGGTGGGTTCCTCAGGTGGTGACAGGGGTTGGGCTTTACCCTGAGGACGGGGGACCTATCAAATGACTCTCAGGGGGAGTGTAACAAGATTTAGCACCAACGATATAGAGAGAAGCTCAGACAGTTTTCTGATGGTGCACCCCAGTAGCCAGGGGGAAAAAGTACACCCCGGATATTTGTACACTATATGAGTGGTACCATTCAAATATGCTGCAAACATAAAATGTTCACAAAAATAGTAATGAAGGAGGGAGGACATGGAATGGTCACTATATAAGTATTAACATCTCCTGCCACAGCCTGACCTACAGAATCCTGGGAGTCAGCATGTCAGAGCCCGCAGGTAGGGTGGGGGTGACTCTGACGCACCGGGTCCAGAGTTTATCCTTGGTGTAAAATAGTATAAGAACTAGAATTTTTTTAAAGCTTCTAAATACGCCTTATTGTTTATTCAAGAAGTACTGTATGTCCTAGCTCTGGGCTGAGGATTCTAAGGAGAAACCAGACTATCCGAGGAGCTCCCTGCTAACGTTGGGAAGCTGCCTTTCAGTGTAAAGGCAAGGAGTCAAAGAGGGCCGTGTCAGGGTGAGGAATCCCAGGACACTGGGCTGGATGGATGTGGACGTGGGTGTGGGGAGAGGTGTGGCTGAGCACTTCCTGCACTGCCTGAGCTGGAAGAAGAGGTGACCCTCTCTGCAGGCTCCGGGACCCTTTCCCAGGGGGACACATTTATGAAAAGCAAAAGCTAAAATGTACTATGTTAATAGAATCCCATTTCCGATGTGGCAGAGGGTGTATTGAAAACCTTCTTGCAAGGAGTCCTGTGAAGTCACCTGTCCTGAGTTAGGGTTCACCTGTACTCCCCACGGCACGCATTCACAGATCACCTGCTCCCTGCCTCTCCTGGAAGCCTGGCCTGGCACCCCCACCATTTCCCCCACGGACGCCAGGTGGCGCTACAGATGGTCACTGGGAGGCAGGATGCTCCAGGGCCGGCTTGGGGACAACCTGGTGGCCTTGTGTGGTGGAGTCTCAGGTCTGGGTGGTTCTTGCTGGGCACAGTGCAGTCACTGGGGGGCGGGGGGGGACTCCCAGACCCGTGATGACCTATAGCAGCCGAGCTGTATCTTCTTTGAGCTGTTACTTCTTGCCAGGGTTCTCCCAGGCTCTTCTCGTGCAGTCCACCCCCGCCCCCCCATGGCAGCCTGATGGGGTGCAGGGACTACTATTGTCCCATCTTGAGGAGATCAAGGTGAAGAGGGGTTAGGAAGGTGCCACTCTGAACCCAGGTCTCTCTAGCTCTGTGGATGTGAGTGTGCGCCCGTCATTCATGAGCAAATGTGCTGTGCTGTGAACACCCAGCCTGCAGGCAGCCCACACACGTGGGGAGGAAGGACCCCCAAGAGGTGATTTCAGGATTGAGGGAGGAGTCCCAGGATGTGCACAGCCGAGAACGTGTGGATTTCCACATCATAAAACCTTGGTGCTCAGGCCAGCTGAGTGCTCTGGGACGTCCGGATGCACGCCGCCCCCCTCCCAGGAGGAAGTACATCGAGACCGCGGGCCCGTTGGTCCTGACCCGCCTGCTTCAGGGAGGTGCCTGGGCTGGGGCATGTGGGCAGTGGGAGGAAGATGGGGGCCGTGAGGAGGGCCCCGGCCGGGCGCGGGGAGAGGTGGGGCTGACCGGGGCTACCAGCCGGCGTGGGCCCTGTGACAGGATGCCAGAGACAGGGCGGCTGGGAAACCAGGTGTTTCTCATGTCGCAGCTCTGGAGGCGGGAGGTCTGAGAGGTGGTCTGTGCTGAGGGCCCTCTTTCTGGCTGCAGACAGCCACCTTCTCATTGTGTCCTCCCATGACCTTTCCCCTGTGAGCACGAGGGGAGGCCTGGCAACTTCTGGGTCTCTCTCCTCTCCTCTGAGGACCCCTGTGTGATCGGGTCAGGTCCCTGAGGTTGTAAAATCTCAACTTTAATCCCCTCCAGAGGCCTTGTCTCCTGATGCAGGCCCAGATCGGGGTAGGGCTTTGGGCCATGAGTTTTGGGGGACACCACTCAGTCTCTAGCACTGGGGCCGGAGGGAGGCTGAGTCAGAGAGGAGAAGTGGGCAGGAGTGGGGTTGGTGGGGCCACCGGCTCAGAGAGAATTCAGGGGAGAGGAAGGGCTCCCCTGCACTGTGAGCTCATGAGGGGGAGCCCTGACCGGCTCATGGTCAACCAGGAACCCCACAGTCCCTTAGGAGCATTTATTGAGCACCTCCTGCATGCATGGTGAGTGAAGCCAGGGGATGTCTGGGGGAGACAGGTGAGCACGTGTACCTGGGTGATCCTCAGGGCTACTTGGTCTTGTTTTACACCTTCCTTCTTCATCCCATACTTCCAGCGAGACCCAAGTGGCACATGACCTTTCTGTTCATTCACACGGGTCATCAAACCTCACGTAGTCTCTGAGTCTTGGAGGCCGTTTGGTTCAGAGATTTGAATATCCTTCCCCTGTGGTGATGAAGACTTCTAGGTGATCCACTGTCTTCCCTGCCCCTTGTGCCCCCACCCCAGCTCCTCCCCCAGCAGGGGCTCGTCCACTGCAGTGGGAGGGGCCCTGGGCTCTCCGATGTCCCTGCACAGGGCCTCGGGGCTCTCCCTTCTCTGAGAGCCTCAGTTTCCCCTCAGAAGGACGTGGTCTCCTCCCTTGGACAGTTGGAGAACCCAAGGCCCTCTGGGGCCAGGATGGAGCCACATAAACATGGAGAGGGTACTGGTCAGGTATGAGTTTCAGGGACTTGCTGTGGTAACAAATTGCCATACTTGGCGGTTTTACGTAAAATGAATTATGAGCTTACACTCCTGAGGGTCACTCTGGGCCACACGAAAGCCATCAGCTGGCTCTGCACCTTCTGAAGACTCCGGGGGAACTCTGCTTCCTTGCTTTTTCCAGCTCCTAATGCTGCCCGCGCCCTGGGCTCGCGGTCCCGCCTTCAAAGCCGGCAGTGGCCGGCGGGGACTTCCTCATGTCCCTCTGACGCTGACTCTCCTGCCACCATCTTTCACTCCGTTGATGACATTGGCTGCCCCTGGCTAATCCAGGTCACACGTTTGTAGTTTCTGGGGTCAGGAAGTGGCCATCTCTGAGGGCTTTGATTCTGCTGACCACGGTGTCCTTTGTGCTTGTGTGGCTGGGGTAGCTGAGTGGTCGCGGACACCTCCCGTGCCCCGTTTCTGTACCATTCTCAACCGTGTGCTGGCACATAGTAGGTCCTCAGTGATGACAGAGGTGATGTGACCTGGGCTGTTACCCCATCTCACCAGCGACAAACTGAAGCCCAGGAGATTACACGGCTGGTTGGGGCTGCATGGCCAGCTGGCGGTGGCCCTGGACACAGGCCCCGACTCCTGCCCCCTCCCACGTGAGCGCAGCCGCTAGATGAGGCAGAGCACCCTGCTTCTTCCAGAAGCCAGGCTTCCGAGAGCCCTGGGGACGTGAAAACGGGGGGTCCGCAGAATCACTCGCTTAGAATTGCCGTCCCAGCTCACGTTTGAAATACACGCCAAAAAATGTGTTCTTCCTGGGGAGGGTTGTCAGCCCAGGATGCCGGCCTCTGGATTCCCCCGTCAGGTTGAGAATTCTTACGAAGGGCTGGGCCTGCCTCCTCCTTTTGAACAAGATGGATGGGGAAAAGGAGGTTGGAATCCTTTTAGAAGGCAGGTTGGTCCACAGCGTGGTTTCTTAGACGCAGAAGAGCAGTAATCTTAAGGAACAGCAGACTGCAGGAATTCGGGGGCCCCATGGGCAAGAGCCACGTGACCCCCTTCCTTGCAGCCCCATGGCAGGGGCTGGGCACCCTGGCAGTCTCTCCTCTGTTTATGGTTCTCGTGGCTCATTGACCTCCAAACTCACTCTCTGTGGCCCCACCGCCTCCCCACCCAGCTCCCTCCCTGCCTTCCTTGGCTCCCTGCTCTTGGTTCCTGTGCCTGGCCTGCCCCTAACTTGGATGTCCCACCGGCTCATCGGCACATGCTGTCCCCACAGCCTGTCCCCGTGAGTGGCCAGCCTTCCTCCCTGGCTGTAGGGCTCCACAGCATGGAAGCCCCAGGTGTCCTGTCCTCGGCTCATGTCCCCGTAGATGCCCTGACTGCCCCCCAGCTCCGCAAGAGCCGAAGCCAATGCTGCCCCCTCGAGCAGGAAACCCACCCAGCTTCCTGGGTCTCCATTCTCCATTATGTCCTTGCTGTGTTTCTAGGGATTCAAGCTCCGGCAGTCGCCTCCTCCCCTCCCCGTCTTCCCAGAACTCATCTCTTCATTCGGGAAATGCGAGCCCCTCCCTGCGTCCTGCATGGGGGAGAGAGATGGGCAGGAGCAAGTCCTTGCTGCTGAGGCTCTGGGAGTCCAGTGGCAGCATTTATGAATGCCCCTGCTGCTTTGGGCCTGGGCAGCTACAGACCTGGCCTGGATGTGGGAGCCACTGTCTGGGGCACTGGACCACAGGCAGGTCAGGACCATCACCCCCATTAGACGGGAGACCCACGGGGTGAGCTCCACGCGGGTTGTCCGGCTTTCCTCCTGGGCATCTCCCTGGGTGGGCGGGGCAGGGAGGTGGCCTCACTGGGACGAGGAGGTGGAGGGGATGTTCTGGGCTGTCGAAGCAGCTGGAATTTGTAGGACAGGGAATTGGAACAGATGAGCCGTGTGAAGGGGGTCCCTGGACACTGGCGTGGAGACTGCGTGAGCCAGGGGCCGGAGTGTGCCCTCAGCAGGCAGGGTTCCACGAGGCTCAGCCCTGGTCACCTGGGGGAGGGAGGCCTGGGCCGGGGTGCTGGAGGTCAGGGGGGCAGGGGGACCCAGCCCAGACTGCATTCAAAGCCAGATAGGCCTGCAGTTGTACGTTCAGGATCTTAAAGGACAGGATGAACAACCAGATGGAGAATCTTAGCAGAGAAACAAACTATAAAAGAGCACTGAATGCAAATTCTAGGGCTAAAATGTATAATAGCTAAAACAGCATCACAGCCGATGAAAAACGGCCCCACCCTGTCACTGCTTGTGCCAAGACAGGCTGGAGGGCCCCTCTCACACGGGCTCGTGCACGAGCCGGGCCCCGGCGCAGGCAGGAGACCCCTGCCATCCTCGTCTCTCTCCTGGCACCCAGCCCTGCTTGCTTCTTCTCTTCAAAGCCTCCCAGCCTCAGCTCCTGTGGCCCGAGCCCCCGGGGAGCTGGGATGGTCAGTCCCGGCTGTGTTAGCAACGTGACAGTGTGCATCCTTGGAGCAAAGACTTGTGCATCTCTGTAATTCTGTCCTTAGAATAAATTCCAAAGTGCCACTGATTGAGAAAAAGCTATCTCATGGCGAGTTTATCTTTAACTGCAGAGCTTCTCAGCCATATGTTCTTATTTATCTACAGCCCCATTTACATTTCCTCCTCCTTCCCAGGAGGGCCAGAAAAGCAGGGTAGGGTGGGGAAAGGGGCACCTGTCGGAGCTGAAAGCAGCCCCGCTGTGGCTCAGGAGTCTCCCGTCCCAGGGACGAGGCTGCAGCTTTGGGGAAAGAGCAAAAATGGACACCTGGGTGTCCATCCCTGGGGGTCTGGATCAGCAAGCGACGGGCTATGTGACCATCACAGTCTGGGATCATTGGTGGCCCTCAAAGGGCAGGAGCTGGGTTGATTCACCCTGATCTGGACCAGAGCCAGATGTGTGAGCGGGACCACATATGCAGGGTGCCCTGTACGCCGTGATCCCACTTCCATAAAATGTACGAGTGACGTGGGAGTAAGTTGTTAATTGTATAGAAGTAGATCTGGAAGTAAATCTAAAACATAGTAGTGGTTTCTTCTGGAGCTGAGAAGTGGGCGGGAAAGGGGATCTTTTCCCTCCTAATACTGCTTTAAGCTGAAGCTGTCTGCGACAAGGACATGTTTTTGTAGCCGAGCAAGTGAACGTCCTTGTTTACTTGTCACAGCCAGAAGGCCGCTTGCCAGCTCTGTGCTCAGCTGTGACTAGGCCAGATCTGGTCTCCCTGAGCCTCATCATCCCTCCAGTGCATGCCCTGGGGTGGGCGGGGGGAGCCTGGTGGGCCCCTTCCAGCTCTGACCGGGCAAGCTCCCCGTAGGTACCGGAGAGTCTACTGAGATAACCCTATGGTTTCTCTTTAAGTCTGGTGATTTGGTGAATTACATGGATTGCCTTTCAAATACTCAGCTCCCTTGCCTCCCAGTTGGTCATGGTGTATTCTCATTTTTATAAATTCTCGGATTTGATTTGCTAAAATTGTTTATGACTTTACATCAGTATCGTTGAGGTGCGGCAGTCTTTAAGTCTTTCTTTGATTCAAGTATCTTTTCTGTTTTTAACATCACTCCATCCTAGCTTCGTGGGATGGGCTTTAAAGTGCTCACCCATGGGCGCCTGGGTGGCTCAGATGGTTAAGCGTCTGCCTTCGGCTCAGGTCATGATCCCGAGGTCCTGGGATCGAGCCCTACATCGGGTTCCCGGCTCAGCGGGGAGCCTGCTTCTCCCTCTGACCCTCTCCCCTCTCATGCTGTTTCTCTCTCGCTCGCTCTCTAAAAAATAAAATCTTTAAAAAAAAAAATAAAAAAAAAAATAAAGTGCTCACCCTCACCCTTCTTTCAACCTTCTGAAATTATTTGTATAGAATTGGTATTATTTACTACATGTTTCATCATCAATGCATCCATCTGGCCTGTAGGGTTTTTTTTTTTTTTGGGGGGGGGGTTTTTGTTTTTTTTTTTTTTCTAAAGATATATTTGAGAGAGAGAGAGCAGGAGCAAAGGTGCAGAGGGAGAGGGAGAAGCAGGCTTCCCACTGAGCAGGGAGCCCGACGCAGGGCTCAATCCCAGGACCTGAGCCGAAGGCAGACGCTTAACCGACCGAGCCACCCAGGCGCCCCTGGGGGTAGGTTTTTAACTACAAATTCGATTTCTTTAATAGATAAAAGTCTATTCTGGTTTTATATTTCTTCTTGAGTGAGCCTTGGTAGTTTGCATGGAATTGCAAGTTTGCATAGAAGAACCTGTCTTATTTCCTGATGTTGGTAATTTCTCCCCCCTCCCTCTCCTTCCCTTCCCCCTCCCTTCCCATCCCTGCATCTCCCTCCCCTTCCCTCCCCCTCTTTCTCCTTCTCTCTCCCCTGATAAGTCTGCCTAGAGTTTTATCAATTTTATTGCTCTTCTCAAAGAACCAGCTTTTGGTTTCAGTTTTTTTTTTTTTCATTTTGCTTCTGTTTTCGATTTCACTTTCTACTCTGATCTTTATGATTCCTTCTACTTCCTTGGGTTTAATTTGCTCTTCTTTCTGTAGCTTCTTAAGATGGAACCCGAGGTCATTGGTTTGAAGGCTTTCTTCTTTTCTAAGATAGGCATTAAAGGCTAACTCTCCCCCAACACCATTTTGATATGTTCTGTTTTTATTTACTTCAAAATATTTTCTAATTTCCCTTTTGATTTCTTCTTGGAACTGTGGGTTATTCCAAAGTTTTTTTTAATGTAGTTTCCAAAGATTTGGGTACTTTTCTGGAGATCTTTTTGTTACCAGTGCCCAGTTTCATTTCACTCCGATCGGAGAGCATGTCTTATAGGACTGGAGTGCTTTTAAATCAGTCAAGACTGGACTATAACCCAGCCCGTGGTTATCCTGGCAGCCGCCGCACATATGCTGGAGAAGGCAGTGGGATCTCCTATGCGGTATTTTATAAACACCAGTCTAAATGCCAGTCAGATCCAGCTGCTTGATGGTGGTGTCCGTGTCTTCCACATCCTTGCACACATCCTTGCACACTTCCACATCCTTGCACACTTCCTTCCCTTGTTCTTACAATTACTTACAGGGGTCTTGAAACCTTCAACTCTCCCTTTAGATTTATCCTTTCTACTCTCTGTCAGGTTAGCTTTATGGTTTTGAACCTCTTGCCAGTTTCACAAATACGTAGCATTGTTCCATCCTCCTGATGAAGTTGCCCCTTTATCACTCAGATCATCCCTTTATCCCTGATGGGGTTCTTGGCTGGGAGACCAACCGTGTCTGCTATTCACGTGCCCCTTCAGCCTTCCTGTGGTCAGGCTTAGAGCGCTGCATCATTCCCCTGCTACTTCTAGGCTGTTTAAGTCTTTGCATTCAACATGTATGTTCTGTAGGCAGCATCTAGTTTGGTCCTGCTTTGTTATCCATTCTGAGCATTTCTGCCTTTAAGGAGGGTATTCAGACTATTTGCACTGAGTTCAATTCTTACTTAGGTTTAAATCCAGCCTTTGCTAAAATCCAGATCTTCAGTTCTGCATCTGGGTGGCCCCCTGCCCCCCAGTTCCATGAGGCAGACTCAGGGGTCCTTCGTCTCCCCCTTCACCTTCTCAACTCAGGCATGTTCCAGGCTCCTCCCAGTTCCTCCCCTCGGGTCCCCGGCCCAGAGCCTGGGAGGTGAGGGGGCAGAAGCGGGGCATTCATAGGGCTCACTTTATCTGGTTCCTGTCCCACCAGGATCATTGTGCTTTCCAGCACCTTCACCATCGTTTCGTGTAGCTTGACTTCGTTTTGTTTTCTTTTTGGGAGGAAGAGCCAGTCTCCATTTTCCGTCTTGGCCAGAAGCGGAAGTCCACGCCGTCACTTTTACTTTGGAGGCTGAGGCAGATTTCCCCGGCACATTCCTCCTATGGAGTGAAGCTAGCTTCTGGGACCACATGTCCCCGGGTGGGGTGGGGGGCCGCTTTCAGGTCCCAGCTCAGATCCCGCCCCCTCCAGGAAGCCTTTCCTGAGCTCTTCCTCTGTGGCTTATTCTCTGGCGCTGTGTAAGTCAGCAGGCACTTTCTGAATTTGTGTGTGGGAAACATTGAACAAGGAACCGTCCTCCCCATGGATGAGCCCGGCAGGTTTGTGTTTCTCTGTGAGTGAAAACGTCCCCAGCTCATGCCATGACTGCAGTTAGGGAAGGAACCAGGCAGACAGGCAGTTCGGGTATGCTAGGAGCATGCACACGTAGAAGGCACACGTCCTGTGTTTCTGGTCATTATAGGTGCTTATTTGCCCCTTTCCCTCGCTCGCCTGAGCAGGCTCAGCCTCACACACCACACGGCCCTCACTTGGGTGCTGGGCATAGCCGGGGCCTGGCCGCCCTGAGCAGATCCGTGAATGTCGCTCAGCCTGGCTGGGCTTCAGCGGGAGAGCAGGTGCTCAGTTGTGAACGTGCTACGTTTGAGATGCCGGGTAGGGACCCAGGTGGGGACATCCTGAAGGCAGTAGGTAAGCAAGTCTGGAGTGCAGGAGAAGAAGCCCCCAGTGTGGCTGCCTGGGGAAATCCCAAGCCATTAGTAGTGGGGCTGGAGGGTCTCATGGGACAGAGGCGGTCACGTGGGAAGCAGGTGTGGACAGAGGAGTCTGAGGATTGAGTCCCGGGGCACCCCAACATGTAGAGCTGGGGAGATGACAAGGAACCGGTGAAGGAGACTGAGCTGCAGCCTTCGAGGTGGGAGGACACCAGACTGGTGCGGGGGCTTGTGGGGAAAGAGAAGGGAGCCTCTCACAAAAAAGGGAGTGACTGATGGCCTGAAGTCTCCAAGAGCCTCCTTTGCTTCGCTGGGGTGGGTAATGGGAGCTGACGGGACAGGGGCCTGGGGGATGCTGGGGGTACCACACGGGCTGGGGCGTCAGTGAGCAGGGCGCGTGCAAGGCTGCCTCCTACTGGCTGAGCTGGAGCCCTGGTTCTGCCCCTCGGTGGCTGTCGGCGCCACTCCGGTGCCTGGGGAGAGGTAGCCGCATCACCCCATCTACCTCCCGCGCCCTGCCTTTCAGCTGCGCGTTGACAGGCACCCCCAGCGTTCGCTGGTGTTGGACTGGATGTGGCAACATCAGGCTTTCACTTCTAATTTACTTAATATTTTGGTCTATACGTTGATTTTTTTTATTGGCTTTTGCCAATACAGAACTCCATAGGCTATTGAGCAGGACCGGTCTGAAGGTCCATGAGAGTCTTGGCCTTGGAAAGACAATAGAGTTTTCAACAAATGCACCCAGGGAAAGACATTTTGGGCTGGGCGAGCTCTGATCGGGTCCTTGCACGTGGGGGCATCTGGGGAGCCCGCAGACGGGTCGGAGGATGGCAGTTCCTGGGGAACCAGGCCTGGCTGCGCCCTCCAGGGACTGCCAGGTGACTGGTCTTCATGGAGAATGCAAACTCTTGGAGTTCAAGGCTACCGCAGGGCTGGAGGAGGAGGGGCCTGGTGCCGGACAGAGCGAAACTTCCTTACAGAGACTCAGCCTCTTTTCCTTGGATAAACATTCCCTGTGTTGCATTTACAGAGTCCCGAAAAAGTGGATCCTGAACATTTTTGCCAGTTGTCTTGTTGCTTTTACGGAGGAAAGAATTTTCCAGCGTGTTTGCCAATGTCGCTCAGCATTGTTCTTTCTCTTTAAATAATTATCTATTTTCATATAAGGGAACTATGTGATAGAAGATATAATACAGAAGAGCAAATGAATGCATAAAGTGATCAGTTCCTGAAATTTCTGTGCCGATTTGTAATACCAGGTATATATGCAAAATTAGACACCTGCTCATACACAAGTATATTTCTATAGACGCCGTACGTACTTCTGTAAAAGCTGCGGTTACAAATGTCGCAAGCATCCCGTGAGTGTCTTTTTGGCGCTCAGTAGCTCACACACCACCGTTTTCGATGGGCTTGCCACGGTCCAATGGTACGATGCGCCACAGTCTGACAGGTGTTGTCTTGGATTTCTCGGTTGTGTGTAGTTTCTTACTTTCATCGATGATGCTGGATGAACACCTTTTTATGTGCTTTTATGTGCTCGTCCCACTTGTTTTGGGAGGCAGACTCCTGGGAGTGGGATTTCTGGGTCAGAACACAGGAACATAGGTGTGTCCCGGGGCACCTGGGAAGGGAAGCTGGCTCGCGTCCCACAGTCTGGACAGAAAGGTCTCGTGGCCGCTGTTCCCCAGCTTCACCTCCTGCTCCGTGTTAGCGCCTGCACTCTGGGACGCGTGCTCAGTCCCACTGGTGCTGATGGTCAGGTGTGCGTGCTGGTCAAATTTATGAAAAGGCTCATTTTAAGCTATTTGTCTGGAAATTTCCTTTTTTGACTTTTCAGTAACAAAACCTAGTAATATGCTGACCCTCTGGAGAAGACCTGAAGCGATCCCATAAGTTTTTGTGGTGGCCCTACTGTGTGCGCGGGCTGTGCCGGGGAGGCTGGGAGAACCACTTGTTCCCAGTGTGGAGTGAATTCTCATTTACATCTGGAAATCTCTGATGAGGGGAGCTTTTTCTCAGTGAAGAACAAATATGATTAAAGTTTGTAATAAGAAACCCAAGACATTTGCAATGGGCTTAAAAGACTTTCGTTATCAAAAGCTAAAAAGATTAAACCGCATTCAGGGCCGTTTCGTGGTTGAGCACATTCTGGTTCTCCGAAAATGGCAATCCCTCCTTGCCATGTATTAGACCCTTGACATTCACGAAGGATTTGTCCCGAGACCTTCGAGACTCCCTGAACTCATGAACGCCACCATAGCTTTTGATTTCCCCCAGAACACAGAGTAAAGACTAACGGGAAACGCATGTGACTCCTTCAGGCTCTTTATGATCCTATAAATACAGGGCTCTAGTCCTTTATAAAGCTATTAAAATAAATTCAGGCTGGAGCCCTTGCTGAAATGGTTTGTGTTGTCATTATTTTTCTCTGTCTCTATAAAACACACAGCAAACAAGCACATATTAGAAATTCAAATCTCAGCTGAGCCCCAATTTTTGTGTCTCACTTTATCCCAAACTTCTGTTGAACTATCACATTATTAGACTCATTTCTCGCTTTGCGTCCCATCTTCGACACTGGACCTTGGCTGTCTTCAGGAGTCATTTTTTTTGAGAAATAACCTTTCCTTCCACCCACGGGAGTGTCCACGTTGGATGATGGTTTGAGCCCCAGGATTGAAACCTGTGTCCCAACAGAGGGGCAAAACCACACACCCTGCATTGTACTTCGCAGTTACTCGCCAGGGCAGGTGGGGAGTCTCATTCAGAAAGCTCAACGAACCAGAACACCTCCATAATGAATGATCCTTCTCTGCTCGTGAGCACCGCCAAACCCCACTTCTCTTAATTTAGACATTCCATTCTCTGAGGTCTTACTCGCACCCTGATTTCACTCAGCTGATCCTGGGCATGTGTGGAAATAAAGATCAGCCTCAGCCTGGAGACCCTGAGTCAGCCCCCCATTCCTTCATTCAACAGTATTCATTGGGAACATGCTGCATCAGCATGGATCTGGGGCCCGGGAGGGCAGACTGACATTGAACTTAGTTTCGTGCAGGAGACGGAATAAAGTAACTGACAGGGAAGAGATGAGATACGGGGGGCATTGATGGTGTGGTATGCTGGTGTTTGGAACCCCGTTGGGCCTCTTCAGGAAGGGTCAAGGCTGGCTGTGGTGACAGGGCCAGCCCTAGACGGTCTAGCAGAGCAGGGTGGCAGGCGGAGGGCAGACCGGCAGCAGTGGCCCTGAGGTGGGATGTTCTAGGGACTCAAAGAAGACCCCTGTGGCCAGAGAGTAGTGGTCCGCAGGGAGCGTGGACCATGTGGGGAAGGGGGAGAGGAGGGGGCTGCCATGTGGGAAGTAAACTGTAAGTCATGGTCCACACTCAGAAGAAAACCTGGGTGCCATTAATAATCACCCCGGGGCAACAGGTGTTGACCAGGACCGTCCCTGGAGGCCTGGGATGTGTGATCGATCGCCCACCTGTGGAAGGTGTGGCCCATGGGTGGTGACATCCCTCTGTCCCAGTGTTGCCCACGTTCCCGCTGGAAGGCACCCCAAGCTGACAAAGGTACCCCCATGGCTCTGATGCCGAAGCCTTCCTGCAACAGGTGCATGGCTAGATCAACCAGCCAGCGGTTGACTAACCCGTGTTTTCTCCCCTTCTCTCCCCCTCTTTGGTGGCGCTCAGGAACACTGCCAAGGAAATGCAAGAAGGAGCTCTTGGCGGTGAAGCTGAGGAATCGGCCCAGCAAGCAGGAATTGGAAGACAGGAATATTTTCCCCAGGAGGACTGATGAAGAGAGACAGGAAATCCGGCAGCAGATTGAGATGAAACTCTCCAAGTGAGTAGTGGCGTGTCCCCACAGGCGGAGGCTGCGTCCCACCGGACAGCCCGAGCCCCTCGGAGGCCCTGCCTTCCCGGGGCCGCGCTGTCTCAGGGCCCCCACACGGGGCTCTGACGGTGGCTTCTCACCTCGCCACTGTCCGCACTTGGGCTGGGACAGTGCTTTGTCGTGGGGGCTGTCCCGTGCGCCGTCGGGTGCTGAGCAGCAAGCTGGGTCTCTACGCGCGACATCCTCCTGTGACAATCAGAACTGTCGCCACACGTTTCCAAATGCCCCCGGGGAGGGGAGCACATCCCCCCCCCCCCCCCAGTGGAGAAGCTCTGGTCTATAGCGGCCAGGCCGGCGCCTGCAGGAGTGAAGGGGGTCGCTGTGGGGAGAGACGGTGACAGAGTGGGGAGGACGTGCTTTGTCGGTGTCCAGGGCATGGGGGAGAGTCCCACCTGATCATTTTCCTGCAAGAATTGCATTCGGTATTGCCAGATCTTCTAAGTTGTTCGAGAAAAGCTGTAAATCTGTACTGGGGGCACAGTGTGCGCACCAAGTTGAGCCCATCTGCCACCTGGCTGTGCCCCAGAGCCGTGAGTGAGCACCTTCTGCTCCCAAGGGTCCCCTCGGCGGTCCCCGGGGCTGGCCGGCTGGAGATGCCCTGGGTTACGGGCCAGCGCAGCGTGCAGCTGTGGGTCTGTGCGACTGAGGTCTGTTGGGATCGTTGTGTGGCCTGCGACAGGATGCTTTGTAGGGAGGCCAGGGTGGGACTGGGACAGTGTGGTGCTTTCAAGTGCTGGCTGACCCTAGGTTGCTTTCCAGGAACTGGGTCACGGGGGTCCAGAACCCAGAGCACGCTGGGCCTCCTGGCTCTCAGCAGCGTCCCCTGCCACGGAGCCAGCCCAGAGCTGAGCTTGAACTAAAGGGCTTTGTTGGGAGTCAGGCTCTTCCAGCAGGGTAGGCCTCTGCTTCTTCCGATCCTCCCAAAGAGAGGGGCCAGATCGTAGCCCCAAGATTTGTATGTGGGTATCGGAGAGGAAATATTAATGGGCTTTCAGGCACCCAGTGCTGCGCTCAGCCGCCCGCATGTTGCCATCTCCCCGACCTTCCTCGGGCATCTGTGGTGTATCGGCTGGGCTGGGCTGAAGGGACGGTATCCTGGATCCCCTCCAGCCCACCCATTCCCTCTTTAAACCCCAAAGCTGGTCCTGCAGAGCAGGAAGAGACAATCTTCTGATGCCCAGCTGGACCAGCTGTCCCTGGGCCCCACCCTTGATTTGCCCTTGACCCACACTTCTTCCTGTCCCCTGCACCCAGGTCACCTACAGCGACCATGGGAAAATGCAGATTCTGATGAAGCAGGTCTGCAGCGAGGCCTGAGGGTCTGCGTGTTAGACAAGCTCCCAGGGATGCCGTTCCTGCTGGTCTGTGGGCCACACGTGCAGTAGCGAAGGTCTCAGGATCTCCCAGCCTCGGCACTCTTGACCTTTGGGGCCAGAGGACTCTGTGGCGGGGCTGTCCGCTTGGTGGGACGTTCAGCAGCAAACTGGCTTCCACCCGAAAGGTACTCCTCTAGTCTCCCCACCCGCCCAGCTGTGACAAGCTACAGTGTCTCCAGTCATTGTTGAGTGGCCCCTGGGGGACAGAATCCATCCTGGTCAACACGCACTGATCTGAAGGTCACCTTGGACTTCTTCTCCAGGAATTCCTTCCTCTGCCCGAGGCCCAGGGCTCTGTGTTCAAGTGGACCAACCCTTGTTTCTGCTCTGTGTTGGGGAGCATGCACCCCAGGGTACCCACCTTCCACTGAAATCCTTTACTGAGTGTTTTCGGGGTGCAGGTCAAGGAGCGTGCGTGGGTGAAGCCCAGATGCTGGGTGCTGTCTCTGCACCTCGGTTTTCTCACCTGTAAAATGGGGATGAGACCAGCTGCCAGGCCCGCGGCGGGGGGGGGGGGGGGGGGGGGGGAGCACGGTTCAGCATGGCACACGTTACTGCAGGCCACTGGGACACCGAGCCAGTGTCTTAAGGACTTGGAATCATGCAGACCTGCATTCGAATTCTGCTCTCTGCTGATGCGCTGGGTGACCTTACCCCCCTCCCCCGGGTCTTGGTTTTCTCGTCTGTAAAGTGGGGTGCTGACCTTCCAAGGTCATTGTCTGTTTCAGGGAGATCCCGTAAGGAAGGCATGTTGCAGAGCCCCTGTCATGCGGCAGGTGCTCGAGGCTGGGCTGCTGACCTCTGGGAGCCGGGTCCACGTCCTGCATCGGCTCAGAGCTGTGTGGCGGAGGGTGCCTGGTGCTGACCTGGGGCTCGGGAACCCCGTGGGGAAGCTTCTTATAATACAGATCCATGAGCCCCCATCCAAACCTGAGACCAGAACATTTTAACCAGTTGCCTGATAATGCATGGTGAGGGAACCTCCCAGTGTTGGACCATATTAGCCTGATTGCAATGAGATTGTGACACCTATCAAGCATTTATCACTTCATCTGGTCAATCAACAAGGGCTTAATTTACTTGTATGAGGGGTGGGCACTGTGGCAGTTGCTAGAGATTCAGCCCCGGGCCGTGGAGGTCACTCCCGTCAGCTCGAGAGTTCCTGGAGAACAGCAGTGGCCTCAGACCCCTTTCCGTGTGGCTGACGCCCACTCCGGTGCTTGGTCCAGGGAAGATGCTCAAGAAACACACGCGGGAGGGAGGGGGGAGGGCAACAGATGCGTGAATCCCCGAGGGGCTCAGCTGTCACAGGAGAGGAGGCCGGGGCACAGGCATGGATGCCCAGGGCAGGGGAGAGGACAGGTTCAGGACACGGAGCCCCAGACCAGGGTCAGCCCCTGCTGCGGGGCATGGTCTCCCAGAGGCCCTCCAGAGAGAGGGGTGTGGACCAGCATTTCCTAAAGTCGTGGCAGGCACTGGGAACCATTACGAGAGTGGTCTGTTTGCCACGGGACACGTCAGAGCCTTTAATGCTGCAGCAGAAGGTGCATGCAGCTCCAGAGGAGGGGGCGGGGCGTCTTGGCCCCAGTGTGTGCAGCCGGGAGGCCTTTTCTGCCTGGGCACTGGGACGGCCACGTGCATGGCCGCATGGGCACTCCTGGCATCGCTCTGGCCCCAGCCGTGCTGGAGGTGTCCTGGGGGCTGTGGGGTGTCCACCCGGACCCACGTGCCCAGACCTCACCCACGGTGGGCAGGGGAAGTTCGTGCACCGCACCCCCCCCCCCCGGGGGAGACACTGGTGCAGTGGGAGGAATGTTAGACTGAGGACCAGGGAGGCGGTGGGGACGATCTCCACATCCTGGGATGAGGTTGGGGATGTGGGGCCACCACCTCGGTGGGACTTGGATGGCTAATGCTTTGGTGTGGCCCTGACAGCCTGCATAGGCAGGTGAGGCTCCCGGACCCCACTATGGATCACAGGCTGCAGGGATCCTGCCCTCGGGGTATAGTCCCAGCCGCTACTGAGCACGGGTGGGCCCTGTCTCTCGCGGGGCTCCAGTTCCAGCATGTCACATGAAGAACAGGACGGTCTGTGCTTCCCGAACTGCAGCACTGTTCAGGGGGCTGTGACGAGAGCTTCCAGGTCTGTAGACCCCTGAGGGACCGAGCCTTCGTTCTCCTGTCAGGTTGCTGCTGAAGCGTGAGCCCCGTGTTCTACTTACATACTGTTT
Organism: Mirounga leonina; assembly: GCF_011800145.1. Classification (NCBI taxonomy): domain Eukaryota; kingdom Metazoa; phylum Chordata; class Mammalia; order Carnivora; family Phocidae; genus Mirounga; species Mirounga leonina. Next base: position 9,381,182 of record NW_023270490.1, read on the forward strand.
TTATGATAAAGGAGACTTCCTGTCTCTTCACCGGGGTGTTCTAAGGCTCACATGAGAAGCCACGGGGAGAGGGGCGTGCCATGAATAGAGCCTCCTGCCGCGTGCTGGAGTCCTGATGGAATGACCTGTCTTGATCCTCTCTGCCTCCATTTCTTTGCAAACTGCTCCTTTCTTGTCACTGGGGCACAAGCCTTACTCATGCAGTCACACCTCAGCAGCTCCTTCTGAATAACCGTGACGTGCCCGACACCGTGCAGGGTGCTAGGGTGTCAGAGCAAACAGCACAGAGGCACTCTCTGCCCTACGGGGCTTACAGCATCTGGGTGTGCTTCAGGCATGGCTGGATCCAGGTGCTTGCATGGCATTGACAGGAGTTGGTCTGTTTCTGTTTCTTGACTCTGTTGTGCTCTGTGTGACTTCATTCTCTGGCTCTGTCACTCGGACATCCTAATCCCCGAAGCTCCAGGCTTACATCTATACAGGAGCCCATTCCAAACCAATCACCTTGACCAAGGGGATAGAAGGGGCTAATTGGACAAGTTTGGGTCACATGCTCATTCCTGAGCCAATCACTGTGGCCAAGAGAATATGCTCATTAGTCAAGCTTGGCGTACATTGTTGCTGGTCTTGTTGATGGGATGTGCACTCCCAGGAGGTTTGGTGTTGTCTTACTTCTAGTGAGATTGAACATTTTCTGTGTTTATCAGCTACTTGGTTTCTTCTTCTTTTCACGTACTTAACCTGCTGCCTTCTTTGTCTTAATGATTTTAGGAGTGTACTTTGGAAATTGTGGTTTCCATTCCTTTCTCAATTTGGGGGCTCGTATTTTCATTTTGTTCACACTTTCCTGTGTGCAGGAAGGTCATTGGATTGCTAATCATGCTTCGGGCATCCACAGGTTTCTCTGTGAAGGGCCAGAGAGTGAATATTTTCAGTTTTGTGGACCCGACAGTGTCTGTTGTAACAACACAAGTCTACTATCAAAGCCCTAACACAGCAGGTACCCCGTGTGGCATGAGTAGGCCTGGCTGCGTGCCAGTAAAACTTTATTGGCAAATGTAGGCAGTGGCCCACAGGGCATAGTTTGCCGACCTCTAATATACTTGAGGGTTCATGCCGTTTGTGTCCTTTTCAAAAAATCCTTCCCTACCGGAGGCAAAAAATATATTCACTTACCGTATTATTTTTTAGTTGACTTCTAGCTCTGCCAACTGATAATGGTTTTCTATTTGGTAAACAAAGTTCTCTTTCAAAATAGAGTATCAAGTGAATTGATCTAAAGAGAAAAATAGTGGGGCGCCTGGGTGGCTCAGTCAGTGAAGTGTCTGCCTTCGGCTCAGGTCATGGTCTCAGGGTCCTGGGATCGAGCCCCGCGTCGGGCTCCCTGCTCGGCGGGGAGTCTGCTTCTCCCTCTCTCTCTGCCCCTCCTGCCCACTCGTGCTTGTTCTTTCTCTCAAATAAATAAAAATCTTTATTAAAAAAGAGAAAAGGGCACCTGGTGGCTCAGTTGGTTAAGCGACTGCCTTTGGCTCAGGTCATGATCCTGGAGTCCTGGGATCGAGTCCCACATCAGGCTCCCTGCTCGACGGGGAGTCTGCTTCTCCCTCTGACCCTCCCCCTCTCATGCTCTCTCTCTCTCAAATAAATAAAATCTTAAAAAAAAAAAAAAGAAAAATAGTGAACAGTGATGTATATGTAGTTCAAACACAGGACAAAATTATCACGAGGATGCCTGGAGTAAGAGAAGTCCAGGGACCCCCGCACCCCTATCTATGAGTGCAGAGAGGAGGTGGGAAGAGGTGGGGGCCAGGAATTGCTCTGGAGGGCCTGGAGAGGTACCCTGAACACACGCCCTGGACTGGGTTTCGCCCATTACTTGCTGAGTCTATAATTAATTTTAGACCTTGGACAAGAGTAGTTCCTTGAGCATTCATCACCAGGTGTGAAAACGGAAAAGCAGGTCTAGTTCTGGGGCTGCAGAGTGGCAGTTGAGACGTTGTGTCCCGGAGGGTCAGCCACTTGTTTCCCCGCAGAAATGGTTTAATTGGATCCCTTTGTCTGTTTTGCCTCCTTCCAGGGTCTTCTGCTAGCACTTGCTGAATAATTCAGCCCTGGTTGCCATGGCAACACGCCATCCACCGGTCCCCCTCCAGTGTGCTGGCTGTTTTTGTTTTGATTTATTTTCCTTAATTTCTAGACCTTGAAGACTTCATTTAGGGGTGCTCCCAGGGCTATTGGTGAAGTGGTCACAGTCCCCGGCTCCGTGCGCTGGGTCTGGGGACTCTGTGAAGTCAGAGGCCTCCCTCCCTATGGGCGGGCAGCGCACCTCTGAAACGTGTCCACCTGGCGGCAGGCAGCACGTTAGGGACCCACAGCCCCCGTGTGTCACACAGTAGGCGTGGAAATCAGGCCCAAAGCCGTGGACTTGTGCACCACATAGAGGGCGTGGCGATTAAGGATGCCTGGGAGCTTTCACTTCTCAGGGCCGACCCAGTGCAGTAAGTTCTGCTTGCTTTCCCTCATTTAATTTAATCCTTGCAGGAACTGGGTAAAATAGGTTTTCTTTTTTTTTTCTCTGATTTTTTAAAATTTTATTTTATTATGTTAATCCCCATACATTACATCATTGGTTTTTGATGTAGTATTCCATGATTCATTGTTTGCATATAACACCCAGTGCTCCATGCAGAACGTGCCCTCTTTAATACCCATCACCGGGCTAACCCATCTCCTCACCCGCCTCCCCTCTAGAACCCTCAGTTTGTTTCTCAGAGCCCATAGTCTCTCATGGTTCATCTCCCCCTCCAATTTCCCCCCCTTCTTATCTCCATTTTACAGATGAGCACACTAAGCCTTTAGGAGAGGTTCAGTGACTTGCTCGGGGTCCCACGGGTCCCATGGTTCCAGGTGTGTCCCCTGGAACTCCATGCCCGGGCCCAGGGGAAGCGTTCTGGGAGAGTTCTGCCTCATTTATCTCAGGGCCTTGCGTTTTCTCATCGTGGTCTGGCTTCCTTCTGTCAGGGGGCATCCGGGGGCTTCCAGCAACACGTCTGGCCCTTGGGTGCAGAGTACTTCCTGTCCCTGTCCGGGTGGGGGGACAGAGATGATGCAGAGTGTCCCCCCACCCCGTGGAGTAGTGGGGGGTTCATGATGTCCAGGAAGGGCCCCTCAGCCAGACACAGGCTCTGGGGAAACATGGCAGGCGGGCTCGATCCCAGCCTCCCTATCACGGCGGTGGGAACTGGGGAAAGCACTGCCATCTCTGAGTCTCCTCCCAGGTGTAAGATGGAGACAGGGCAGCGCCTTCCCCTGGTTAGTCCTTGAGAGAACAGAAAGCACATTCCTGGTGGGAGGCACTCGGGGATGGACCTGCTGCTGGTAGGCGCTTGGCTGGGGCCCCCCTGGGTTAGTGGTCACCTGCACGGGAGGATTCTGCAAGCATCCCCTGTACACTCACCTGGAGGCCAATGAAGCCTGCAGGTTGCAGAGTAGCATCAGAATCGTTGTTAATGCCGATGTGATTGCTGTTCTCATTCGTTCTTATTTGTGGCTGCTGTATAATCCGCCTGGACAGAGGGGCCCCAGTGATGCACGAACTTTCTATTAACTGTTCCGTTAGGGGCCCTCCACTCCAGGGCCACGTCGTGAGAAGCTGATTAAGGCTCACTAATGTCCTTTGGGAGTTGGTACTTAGCATGTTAACACAGGAGTTAAATGATTCTCAAGCTTGTCCCTTTGTACATTTTGTTCAGCCGTATCCAGAACAGTCTGCCACCACTCAGCCTCCATGGAAACGCAGGTTCCCGGAGGTGGGGGGCGGGGGGAAGTATGCAACTGCCCCACCCGCCATGGTCACCTCGAAATCTGCAGAATTTGAAGGAAGAAGCTGGATGCTTTGAGGGATGGGGATGGAGATTGGCATCTGCTTTATCGTGGGGTCGCCTGGACTTGAGTACCAGCTTTGGTACCTTCTGTCCACTGAAGCCTCAGGGTGATGAGGGTCCCTTGCGGGGTCTCCGTTCTATGGACACAGAATTTCAAAAATACAGAAACCTTTCTTTTTTGTGGGCTTACCAGAAAAATAAATGACTTTTCACTGTTGGAAACGAAGCCAGTCTTTTGGGCGGGGGTGAAACTTCATTGCCTGGGGCGGGGAGTGGTTCCTCACAGCAGCCGGGCATTGATAGATATTGGCCAATTGAAGAAGCGTCGCTCCATTCCCCACCCCCTGCAGGGTGGGAACCCAACTCATCCTGAGCAACTCGGCTCCAGTTCCACAGGCATCCTGCAAGACGGTCATATAATGGTCGTTGCTAACATTTATTCAGAGTCTTTTCCGTACCAGCCTCCTGTGGAGTGCTTCTTGAATATTCTCCCCTTGGACCCTCATAAGGGCTCTCTGGGGTAGCTAATATCAATGGTCCTATTTTTCAGATGAGGAAAATTGGCTCAGAACAGTGCAGTCACTTGCCCATGGGTGCACAGCAGGAAACGTGGGTGGGTAACTGGTCTTCTGGTTACACCAGTGCCCATCTCTGACTGTGCGTCTGGATCACTAGGGAGCTTTGTGAAAACAGATTCCTGGACCCTGCTCCAGATCTCCTGAGTAGGGATCTCTATTTTAACAGGGCGCTTCTTCCTCAAGTGTCCCTGCTGCCCTGAGATGCACTGTGTCTCTTCCTCAGGACCCTGGGAAGACTGTTCTCTGAGGCTTCAGGATCCCAATAAACTGTGTTCTGCATGACAGCTGCCCGTTAGTATCTTAAGGAGAATGCACACTTTAGGGGCATCTGGGGGGCTCAGTTAAGCGTCCAACTCTTGATCTCAGCTCAGGTCTTGATCTCGGGGTTGTGAGTTCAAGCCCCGTGTTGGGCTTCATGCTGGGTGTGGAACCTACTTAAAAAAGAGAGAGAGAATGTACACTTTGTAATTAATTGTGTTTCCCTTTTTGCTTTGGCCACCAGGACGCTCAGAGCCAAGTGTGCAGCTAGCTACCTGTGGCAAAGCTGTTTTATCATTTGGGGTGTGGGTCCACGTTTGACCTTCTCTTGTATGCCCTTTGCCTGGATTTCCTCAGCTCTTCATTTTATCTCTATGGCATATATTTTTCTATACATGGTTTAAAAATTATTTCTAGATTTTACTGTAAAAAGTAAGTAAAAATACATATTTTTTAAGGGAGACCCTCTTAGCAAATATGAGATTATGCCACTTTAGCATCCTGTCAGAAGGGTTTCCGTAGTGTGACACAGAATTCAAATGTTGGTTTTTAGTAATGTCTCATCTCAAAGGAGCAGACGCATCTGCTCGCTTGGCTCTTCCCTCCCACAGTCAACAGACTGGGAGTTTCCCTCAAGATCTTTACTTTTAAAGTAAAACTACAAGGCTCATTTTCACACGTCCGTGTTTTCCTTTTTATGGATTATTGTCATGAGCTACATTTCCAGAAACAGGAGGAGAAGAAAAGCAAGAAGAGCAGGAGGAGGAAAAGCAGCTTGAATTAGACAACGTCCGCATCACTCGGGAGCGAGGCCGCTGGTCAGGGAACACAGGCGGACCCCAGCAGGTCCGCGGGTGAGCAAGCCTGGAGCACGCGTGGCTCGGGAGAAGGGAGCCAGGGTGGTAAACAAACCCATGGGAAGCTCTCAACTTCATTAGGAACTGCAGACACGGAAATAAGTAACAACAAAGCACTTTTCATCCCCAAGTAAAATGACAACAGAACTTTCAAAGAATACTACTTTAAAATAGGACTCTCTAACGTCTGTACTGACCTAAGTAACAGTAAGGAGCCACAGAATCCCACACAGCCCTGGTGAGGCGGCGACTCACACGCGCTCCGCTCTGTGGGGCGAGCAGCCCGTTGTGAAGTGCGTTGTCCCTGAATACTCCACTTCTGGGAGGTTCTGATGAAAGACGGAGGAGAAGAATGTGTGACGGGTAACTTTGGGTCCCAAGGAAGCACGATGATTCTGCCGCCAGCAGGTTCTTCTTTGCTGGGGCCGCTGCGGAGCAGACGAGGCACCTGTCGGCCCTCCAAGTCCTCCGGCCTCTTTGCCGTCAGGACCGCGCAGAGAGACGGGCATTCCCACCGGTTCCGGACGGCAGCCCGGCTGCTTCTGTGGGAGACCCTGTCCTGACCCATCCTTCCCGTCTAGACAACGAGGTCGGCACCGTGATCCCTGATCGGAGCAAATGTTAATGACTTGGTGCAGGTGACGTACTGCTGGGTGGGGGTCCAGATCCAGCCCGGCCCCGGGGTAGGGTGCCCAGAGTCAGGCTGACTGCAGCCGGACCGCGCTGGCCCTGGGGAGGTCATTAACCCCCAGTCTGCTCCCCCTACCACCTGGGGGCCCTAACCGTGCTTGCTCCCTGCGACTGCGCAGGTGACAGGGACTCAGGATGCCCACAGCACACGGGGCCCGAGAGCCTGGCCACTGTCTTCCCACTTCACCTTTGCCCGCACGCCTGCTGTGACTCCCAGCCTCGTGGGGACAGGGCGTTGCCGTGGGTGCAGACTGTTCCGCACAGCTGCCCCGCGGCACCCATGGGCATGAGGCGCAGGACCTAGCGTGCCAGCCGAGCGCCGGGCGTCTCCATCCCGCAGGTGTGGGAGGTGAGGCGGCTCTGTTTGGGGGCCTGGGACAGCACGGGCTCAGTGAGCGGCAGTTCAGGCTGCGAGGCTGGCTGCGCTGAGCGGGGCCTTTGTTCCACGGCGGGGCTGTGCCTGAACCTGCGTGGCCCACGAGTCTCACTTCCACACATGTGTCCGTGACTCCATTTCCTGGTAATAAGAGCAACAGCAGGGTCTTGGCCCCTGGCTGCTGAGGGGGCGCCGAGCCGATTGCTTTTCTGGCCTGACCAAAGTCCCAGGCCGGGGCCGTCGTCTCTGCAGATGAGGCACCTGGGCCCAGAGAGGCGACGTGGTGTCCCCGCGTCTCACAAGTTCGTGAGCAGCGCACGGTAGGTTCCGGAGCCCCTGCCCCCAGCCACTGGGTCTCCCCACCCAATGCCAGGGTGCCCTGCCCCCACCTTGCATACGGTATAGAAAGCTACCGACCTAGTGCTGCTGGAGCTTCCGGCGCGTGTCCTGTTAACGCAGCAGCTGACGTCCCCTCGGCCGGGCTGAGTCGGTCTGCCTCGGCGGCGGCAGCCCCGGGACTCTGTGTCCCGTGCGGCTGGGGGCTCCGAGCACCTGTTACTGCATCAGTCCTAGAGCATCACTCGCAGGCCCAGCTGGCAGCCCCCACCGTGCGTGCCAGCAGGACTGGTTTTTCCAACCACTCCAAATGCCCGTGGACACCGCGGAGTGCTCGCCCCCAAGTACAGAAACGTCCGGGTCTGGGGGGCAGGAATGAAAAGACTTGTTCTGAGATGCACAAAGACAGGCATGTGCCCTCCCCTCCCCCCCGCCCCATGGAGCTGCAGGGTCTAGGAGGGAGAGGGGATTGGGCAGGAGGGAGGCAGGGGTGGGGACGGGCATCTGAGAGTGTGTGGCTCGGAGCATGATTTTGATGGATCCGTAGGCGTCCGTTAACCTGTAGGCAGGAGCCCAAGGGTGTTCCAGGCTGAGAGCACCACCCCCCCGCGCACCCCCCCGCCCCAGCTAACAAGCACCAAGTCCAGAGCCAGCGTGGCTGTGGGGACGCGGTGTTGCTGTGGAGGGCCGTGGTGGGCCCAGTAGGGCCAGGGGTGGGCTTTCTATGCTCGCTATCCACAGGTAATTGCCTCTGCTTGTCCCTGGCCTAGCTCAGGGGTCACCTCCCTGGAGGGACCTGCCATGACCACCCCTGCCCCCTTACTCTCCCTGACTCTCCAATCACATCGTCCTATTGTTTTCCTCATCACCCTGCTGTCTGAAATTGCCTCTTTTTTTGTTTCTTCCGGGTCCGGGATCCTGCCTATCTGGTCACTAATGTGTCCCTGATGCATTCAGTAGGTGCTCAGTAAGTTGGTGCTAAGCAGTGAACAGAGACGTCTGGTCTTTGCAAGAGGCAGCGGGCCACCCCTGAGGGGTCACAAGCAGGAGCGCCATGGGGTGAGGGGCATCTGAGGAAGACCGCTCTGCCGACACATGGGGGGTCGAGTGCAGGGAGCAGGCTGGGGCGGGTGGACGCTGGTCCTGCAGGTGCTGCTGGCCAAGGAGATGGACACTGTCACATGGGCCATGGGGTGGAGGGGTGTGGACTTGAGAGCATGGGAGGGGAGGAGCAGAACTGGGGGAGAGGGTGAGGGCTGGAGGAGCTCACCCACCAGGGTGGATCTGGATGCTCTGCCCCCCAGGGAGGGGACCCAGGAAGGAGGAAGGGAGATGCATGGAGGGGGTTCTGTGTGCAGGTCTGGACAGCCTTGGTGGGACCCCTGGCACATCCAGGTCCCTGGCACGTTTAGCAGTGGTTAATCCATGAGTGCAGGTGAGCTTGCAGAAGGGGTGTGTAGACCGTGCGGGGATCCCGCCGGAGTGGGGGAGACCCCGTGGGGAACCTCTGCTGGCAGCTTTGAACTGATCGGTTGTGGTCAAGAGCAGCACCAGCTCAGGATTAAGGACACTGAGGGACCGGCATGGTATTTCATAGGGTTGTGTGTTTCCCGTTACTGTCGGTTCATTTTGTACCAGGTATCTTCCCTCTGACTTCACGCTGCTTTCACAGAGAGTGAGCGAGTGGTCAGTGGTTTTTCACTGACCTCCAGGGACAGAGCAAGCCTCTTGATCTCCTGGAAATGGGGCAGCATTAAATGCAAGCAAAGCAAAATACAGGGGACTTGGAATCTACTTTTCTCTGTTCTGAAAGCCTGCAGGGCTCGAGCTATTGGCCCTTGCTGAATAATTTGGGATTTGGGGTTGGGCATATTAGGAGCCGAGTGTTTGTGTTTGGATGAATCGGGCTATGGGGAAGGCTATGATCTTCCTCAGATGCCGAGGAGGGCTGGCTGGGCCTGAGCTCTCCTGATCCATCAGAGGTGGAGTCTGAGCAGCTGACCTAGGACTCAATCAGGAGAGGTCTCAGGTTGAGGACCGCCCCTTGGTGGCAGAATACTCTCCCAGCACCAGCTTGACCCCTCAGCAAGGATCCTGAGAAGCTGAGCTCAGCTCCCTGATGCATCAGAGCACATTCATTGGCTCAGTGTCGGAAGCTGCCAATGGGTCAGTTTCCAAAGGAGTTTTTAGAAATTGGAGGGAGTAAGGTGGTTGAGTAAATTCATAAAGAACTCATTGTGCCCAAGATCACTCTTGAGCAAAAAAACCCCCAACCCCCCAAAAAAACAAAAAACAAAATAAAAAACAAACAAACAAAAAAACTTAACAGCTGGGCATCTTCACCAAAAAGAAAGAAGCACAGCTGTGTGGGGAACATAAATTTGGAGCTATAATGGGCTTTCCTTTTCACTGTGAATCCCAAATTTGCAAAATGCAGCATCATGCCCATGATGATTAACCTTTAAGGTCATGGATTTAAGAATCTGAGGCAAGCTTTATGTATCCTGGGCATGCAAACATTACTGGAATTTTACCCATATAGCCGCTGCTTGTCTGGGCTCAGGACCTCATGATGTCATGTTAGCTAAGCCCTAGGTGATAGATCTCACCATCTCCGTTTCGCCTGTGAGGAAACTGAGGCTCAGAGTTGTCCGTAGCCAGGGAGTAGCTGAGTGAGGACATGAGCTTGAGCCTGCCCGGCTCAGCTCCCATCCGAGTCCTCAGCACCCACTGCCTTAGCCCCATCACAGCACCCTGAAATGCGCCATGGGCCATCCCTGGTTCAAGACCACTGATTTGCTCGTGTGATTCTCCACCAAGGCAGAGAAGGGAAGGACCCTGTTTCTTTGATGCTTTAACCCCAGTGCCTGCCCTACCGCCTGGTATAAAACAGGCTCCCAGCCAGCAACTGTTGAATGGACGGGTAGCTGGAGGGCTTAGCTGAGGACTGTGGAGGGACGCATAGTTATGTGGATGGGTGGGTAGACAGAGAGATGGATAGAAGGATGGATGGTTAAGTGGTTGTGTAGTTAGGTGGGTGGGTAGATGGATGGTTGGTTGGGAGGGATGGATGGTTGGATGGATGGACATCAAGGTGGACCCCACAGAGTGGGTAGGCTGCAATTCAGTAAGAATTTGATTGCACAAAGTAAATATGTATTGAATGAATGACGTCCTTTATGTAGTGGGGTCTTTGGACATCTTTAAGCAGTGATTCCATTCACCAGTTTGATGTGTAACCAACACATTCAGAAGCGTATCTGTGGGTCATGTGCATCTTCATAGCTGCACTGGGCATTCCTAATTTCGGAGTGTGCTTCTGTCCCGGGGTGCGTCCTCGCCATGGTCTGTATGCATCTCCTGCTGCAGGGCTGCCCCCAGGTCAGCTGACCAGACTGGGCCTCACCTGGGCTGCAGGTCCTTGGGCCCTGGAGCCCCCACGCTCCCCCACGCTCCCCCACACCATCCCCGGAAGGCCGGCGGATGACAGGGCTGGTCCAAAAGCTCCCTGAGCATTTTCAGGAGGAAGAGTGGAGTTTTCCTGCAGTGACAAAGACTCACCACCTGATTCTCCGGAGGGGGAGTCAGACTGTGTCTTCACAGCTCACTCCACAGAGAAGTCCCAGCCCTCATGCTCCACAGGGACATGGGCCGGGCAGCATCTGTGGCAGGTGTGGAGTCCGTGTCCTTGCTGAAGGCGGCAGCTGCTATCCAGCAAAGCATGGATGTCACCTCTGGAATGCAGGACCAGTGTGCTGGGATCTTTCAAGAGAAACTGGGGATGTTTATTTTTATGCGAATTTTCCTTCAGTTAAATGTTGGCAGCCTATTCACATTTTTAAAAAAGCAATATGTAGACCCCATAAAACACATTTGTGGGCCATATTTGGCCTGGGGCCACCTCTTTACACCTGTGATATGAAATCCCTTGTGTGCTTGTTTTCTGAGAAGCTCCTTCTTGCTTGTGCTGAGCGTAGGGATTTTCGACTATAGAGTTGCCATAGAGAAATAACGCACCAGGATCTAATCTGACAGTGGGCAGCAGAAGCGTCAAGGCCCAGAGGGTAGTCGCCAGTGCTCTGTGCGATGCCCGTGGAACCTTCCTCTTCCTCTTCCTCTGGCAGGGGTGCAGTGGCGCTCTGAGAGCTGGGGTAGGACCCCTGCTCACCCCGATCACGGACAGCATCTCCACGTGGCTGAGCTCTGTCCAGAAGGCCTCGGCTGCCATCCGGGTCCTGGTTTCCAGCCGCGTGACCGCGGACGGCCACCTCCCTGGCCTGCAGCTCCCTTTCCTCCTCCGTAAAATGGGAGTGCTTCCAGAAGAGTCCATCCTGCGGGGCTGCAGAATGGAGGCCCTATGACAGGACACAGGAGATGCCTGGAGCTGCCTGGCAGGGAGGAAACACCGGGGGAAAAATAAGGATTCCCACAGGGATAGGGAGTTTGTCTTTTTGTCTTAACAGTTTATTGAGCTATAGTTTCTGTACCAATCAGTTCACCTTTTCAAAGTGCGCGATTCACGGCTTTCTGTGTGTTTGTACCATTGTGTGCCCCCATCGCCAGTTCTAGAATATTTGTTCCCACCAGAAGCAGACCTTCCCCGATACGGATCCCTGGGCCAGGCGGGGGCCCCATGGGCGCCGCACGTGTTCGCGTTATTATCACAAGGATCGGGGGCGACGGTGTGTGTAGGCTGGTCCCAAACGTCAGCGTTACCATCTCCATCTTCTTCACCGTCATCTTCATCAGACCTTGAGCATCTTCCTCAGGGTCTTCATCACCCCGTTACCCATCCTCATTCCGTCACTGCCTTCATCATGGTCACCTTCGGCAGGGTCGCTAACACGCCCAGTCTCATGCACAGGAAGCACTTAGGGGACGCTGGCCTCAGCCCCTTGATGTCCCCGGGCTCCATCCATCTTCCAGGGGACTGAAGCCCACACCCGCAGTCAGGTCAGGGGCCTCCCTGTCTGCAGGAGCCCCGTCTGCAGAGATGGGGTGGGGGTGGGCGTGTGGGAGGACGGACATCACAGACCCTGCTTAGCAGTCTCTCTGCCTTTCTTCCATTTGGGGAGAAGCAGATTTACCTGACGTCCTTCCCAGCCGTCCCAGGGGCCTCGGGCGTGTTCCTGGGGCTTTGCTTCTCTTTCTGTTTAGAAAGCTCAAGGTGTCGGGAGGGCAGATCTATTCTATCCTGCCAGACCCTCTCGGCTGTCAGCTTGGCAGCACCTTCCTGCACCACCGCCGTGGTGAGGGGCTGGCCGCCAATATTACGCAGCTTCCAAAGTCAGGAATGCCCCCATTTATGAGGGCGCTCTTGAGGACTGATTGCAAAACTGCAAAAGGAATGCTAGAGGCAGGGCTGTGACCAGGCCCTGTGGGGTGTTGTGGGGAGGGTAAGACATGACCTCTGCCCGGGAGGGAGGGTGCTCCGTGGTCCCGCAAGGCCTGGGCAGCAGGCAAGGCCAAAGGGGTCCAGTCAGAGCGGTGTCTATAAGGTGTAGATCTTGCACATTCTGCTTTTAGACGGAGGTAGCTAAGCAACAGAAAACAGAGCTTCCAAATCAGGAAAAGTTTGACAAATCTAATTTTTGGAGAACATAAATATAAATCTTGGTCTTTGTGTGGAGCTCATGGTTTGCAGGGAGCACCAGTGTGTGGGACTCAGGCTTCCTTGTTTGTATCACTGTGCAGGGAGCCTGGAGCCTTGAGCTGGCCCCAGGGTCAGCTGCTCTTTGTTTTCCCTGGGTGCTTGGAAATCTGTCAAGGAAGTACAGCATGTTTTGTAAGAAAATGCAAAATGACATCAACTCCCTTCAGTATCAGTAGAACACGAATCCCAAACCAGGGGAGCAGGTGGTCTGGTGGTTTAAAGGTCCCCTGGCTGGGACTTGGAGACTGAGCACGGGCATATCACATTACCCGGCTGAGCCTAGGGAATGGGTATGTAGTTCCTGCCTGCTTGGCATGTGCAGGGACTGAATACACCTGGCCCTGCTCTACCTGCAGTCGGGGCTTAATTCATGCAAGTAGTGGCTGTGGTTGTAAGGACGACATGGTAGCGTGTAACGTTTATTAAACTTGTGTTCTGTGTCATGGACTCTGCTTGGCCTGCATTTGCTGAAGCCCAAGATGTAAGTACTATGTTTGTTGTATTTTATAGCTAAGGGGACGGTGGCTCAGAGAAGTTAGGTAGATATTCAAAGTCACACAAGTAGGATGACACTTAGTTGAGATCTGACCCAGGTAGGCTGGCTCTGAACACCGGGCCTAGAGCCACTCTGCTTCGTGGAATAGTTGCAGACTGTTGGGTCTGTCATGACTGTTCCACAGTCACTGAGAGTCCAGGTTCCTTCTGTCTTCCTGTTCAGTTATGCTCACACTGGCATTTATCCTCCATGGTCTAAGATGGCTGCAGGAGCACCGGACATCACATTTAAGTCCCAAAGGTACATACATCCTAGCTGAATCGGCTCTTCCCCAAGGCTCCTCGGCATATCTTTGGTCAGAACCCCTCCATGTGGCCAGGTTTGGCTAGGAAAGAGGCTGCCCTGAGCAGAATCAGCTTTCTGGTGCTGCATAGGAAGGGAGGCTAGAGACCAGGCAGGAAACTAGCAGTCTGTGCTATTGTGGGTGTTGAAGTTAATTTTGTTGTGTAGATAGAATGAAGAGAGAGGGGAAGGAACGAGCAAACAGATGGACGAGGGAATGGAAACATTCCATCTTAGGTAGCAGCAGCTTCTAAAGCAGTCTGGCCCGAGGAGTCTCCGTGGAGCCCCCGTGGGCTCAGGAGAGTGCTGCATGTACAGTCCAGCGCCGGGAGGTGGCAGGAAGTTGGGGTGACGTGGACAGTTGCTGTCGTCCCTTCCTCAGTGATTACCCCCTCCGATGACCTCTCAGTTCAAGGACACACTTCCTGAGCAACTCTGTGCGCCACCTCTGCTCCGAGCTCTGGGGATTGGGGAAGGATGGAGGCAGTGCCTTCAGGACGAGGGGACAGGGCGGGCGGGAGGGGGGTCAGCTACACGGGTGTGTAAGAGGTGCAGGGACATGAAGCACGGGGTGGTGGGACACGGGACGTGCTCCCCGCATGCCAGGTACAGGGGTGCTGCCCCCGGTCCCCGACCCCTCCCTCCTCCCCACTCCCCACCCCCGCCCCGGGCTGTGAGGGCCAGGTGCTCCTGACTGCATTGATGGAGTTGCGTGTCCGGTAGAAATCCTCTGGGGTGGAGGCTGGTGGAGGAGAGTTTCAAGTGGAGCTTTGGTTTCCGTCTGCCTTGGTGTTGCGTCGTCCAGGTTGGGCCCATGTCCGCAGCCGCTGCCCACGGCTCCCAGGCCCACGGGGAACAAGGACAGGGCGAGACACCGGCAATGCATCAGAAAGCCGGTTAAAAGCAGAAATTATAAACACGACCTGTTCTCGCTCTAAATGCTTTCCTTTAGCCCGCGTCACACAGGTGAGAATGGAGAACAGTCCACTGAGGGAGGAACTATGCTGGAGTTCTTTGTGACACAGAGGTGGGATGCCTCCAGTGCGGTTTCTAGTGTCGGTTTCTTTGAAGGGGAGTGAGCATTTGGAGGCGCTTGGAAGGACCTAAGTGCAGCATCCTCCCAGAATTTTCGATTCCCTCCCATCATTTTTGCTCCCTCCCCCACACTAGGCCGACAGCACTATTTTTAGCATCTTCACTTTCCTGACTCCAAGCCTTCAACCCTGTTCTCACAGGATTTTCCTTTCACACCCATATTAAGGCATTTAATCAGTGTGCATAAAACTTAATTAAATTACCTAATCACAAAAATAAGTACACCTGGTACACATAGGTTTGGGAACAAAGGGAGCAGTTCCCGATGGGCGCAGAGCTCACTGTTGAGAACAGACTGGGCAGCATCGGCTGCGGGCTGAGCACGGTCACTGGGCCCTGGCCTTGCAGGATTGGGAGCGTTGGTGCATCCGGAGTCAGTGAGTGGGGACACAGGAGAGAGCTTCTCCCATAGTATTGTCATCCTCATTTATGGGCAAGGAGGTGGTGTCGGTCGGACACCAGGGAAACAGACACGCTAGGAGACAAATAAGGGATTTACTGCAAGGTGTGGGCATGGGTGACTGTGGGGCTGGCTAGGCAGGTCTGGAATCCGTGACGCGGGCCATCAGGAAAGGCTGGGAGCCTCAGACATGGGCAGAGGCCACTGTCCACAGGCGGAATTCCTTCTTCACCAGAGAGCCTGAGCCCAGCTCTCAAAGCCTTTCAACTGATTAGACCAGGCCCACCCAGAGCATCCAGGACAGTCTCTTTTCTGTAAAGTCACCTGATTGTGGACTGTAATCACATCTACAAAATACCTCCACCGTGGCACCTGGATGAGGGATTGAATGAACACCTGGGGACTGTTGCCTTGCCAGGTGGACGCTTCTCACTGAGCAAAAAGCAGTGAGAAGTTCACGAGCAGGTTTGTGGAGCTGATTTGTGGAGAAGTTAGAATCCCAGCCGAGGCCGGGTTCGGAGCCCAGATTTTTAACCACAACACGATTTTGCGTTTTCTGTCTTCACTTTTCTGCCTATTCTTCCCAGAGTCCAGCTGGACGAGCCTTCCAATAAAGGCCAGCATACGCACACCCTGTCCTTTTCCATGTCTGCACAGAGTTCTGTTGCTGGCCAACTGTTTTCTTTATCCAGCCCCTAAGTGGGCGTAAAGCCTCTGCCCTACATTTTGCTGTAACGCATCGGCGCCCGTGAGAGCACTTCAGAAACTTCCCACCTCGAGCTGGAATCGTTGGGTCAAAGGATACGGGCAGGCATTTATAATCTTGGTAGACGGCGCTGACGGTCCCACCAAAGGGGGGCGGAGGACTGTTGGTCTACACTCTGGCCAACACTGAGTTTCCCGCCGTGTGGCCCTCCGCCGTTCTGCGCGTGACACAGTGACCTGTGATCGTGGTTGTTACTTCAGTGGGACCTGGGGGGATGGTGGCTTTGGGCTCCACACGCTCACCACAGCGGCCACCGGTGCCCCCGGGAGACTTAGCGTGTCCCAGGACCCCTGGCTGAGTGGCCAGCCCTGCGGGAGGCGCTGACCCAGAGGCCGTGGCCGTGGGAAGTCAGGGGCAGGAAAGGGGCCAGGTGGATAAGGCCCCACCCCTGGGAGACGCGGGTCCCTAACAGGCCAGCTGCATGCCTCGTCCTGGGTGTGCAAGCACTGCCCCCATCTCCCCAGTGGTGGGCAGCAGGTGGGGGCGTGGGGGTGGCCTTGCCGGGCTTGGGCAGCGGCTAACCTCAGGCTGCGCCGCTGCTGGGTCAGACCCGTCCCTCGGGCTCCCATCCCTGGCACAGTCCTGCTGTCTTGCCTCCTCCCCACCTCTTCTCCCCCCACTCCCCCCCGCCTCCTTCAACTATGGACGCCTTGGCCTAGGGCTGGGTGCAGACCCCACAGCACAGGACAGTACCGACGTGGGATGACTGCAAGGACACGGGGCTCAGGTTTGGGGGAGCTGCTGTTCCCCATCGTGGGAGGCTCCACCCCCTCAGAGCCCGCAGCCTGTCCCTGCTTTCTGTGGCCTGGTCCTTGGGTCACCCCCTCAAGTGGCCTCGCCCCCCCGGCCCTCTCTCTCAGGCTGGCCCACGAGCCCCCGTGGGTCTGCTGCCCCGACAGCGCCCCGTGGGAGCTCCCCAAAGCCGGTGCGCAGCATGGGCCTGCGTGTGGCAGGAGGAATCCCCGCGGAATGACTGCAGGGACGCCGCCCCGCCGGGGGAATCCGTCCCAGGCAGGGATGCCAGCACGCCTTGGGGGCTCCAGGCTGGTGGAGCGGCAGGCGCGGCGTTCCCGGGAAGGAGCTCCCAGAATAGCCCGGCGGCCCGTGGGTGTGAAGCTGTCTGCTCGGCGGCTGAGGCTTCCCTTTCCAGAAAGGCACTCTGCCTCCTTGGAAGGAATCGGTTCTCAGTTCTTGCCTGGCACTGCGGTGACGTCAGCGGTGTTCGAACCTCGGCCATGGACGAAGTAGGGGTTTGGGGCTCCGGTACGAAGTGGGGCCAAGCATGAGGCTGGGCATGCTGTTTCTGACCCACGTCCCCCCCCCCGAGCCAGGCCTGCTGTCCCTCTGCGCCCCCAATGCCCTGCAGCCTGGGCGCCGTGTGGGAGCAGTTCGGGAACTGCCACAGCCCTGGGTCTGCCGTGTGCCAGGCCCTGGGCTCCGGGCTCTGGGCTGCTTCACTTCATTGGCAGCCCCGAGAGGCTGTGCGGTCGTCCTCCCGTTTTCAGGGGAGAAAAGTGCCGCTCAGAAGGCACAGAGCTGCAGGGTGGCGGGGTCGGGACCGAAGGTCTGGAGGGACCTGGGTCGAGATGCTCCCCCTTCACCTTGAAGCTGCTGCTGCGCCCCGAAGGGCTTCTCTAGGCGAGGAATCGGGTCGATGTACCGGGGTGGGGGGTTCCTCGGAAAGCCTGGTGAGGGCACAGCAGGTGTGGTGAGCGGGAGCCAAGGCCACAGGGGGTGTGGGCAGCCAGAGCATGCGAGGGCAAGCTGGACGGGGCCGGCAGTGCGGCAGCGAGCGGGGTGCGCGGCTGGGCCCCCGACACAAGCTGCACGGGGACAGGGCACAGGAGGAGGGAGGCGTGCGGGGCCGGTCGCTGAGTCCCAGCAGGGCCCCTTCCCGGGGGCTCCGCGCTCTGCAGAAGAAGGAGCCGTTTCCCCCAGGGAATCGGGCCAGTGAAGGGTGGGAAGGCTCAGCCCACAGAGCGTGGTTCCAGAGGCTTCTCTGGGGTTTCGTGAGCTGGTTGTGAGGACCTCAGTTTGGGGGTTCTGCGGTTTTTCTGGCAGAGGGTGCTCATCGGTGGGTGATAGGGTCTGAGGCAGAGGGTGGGCTGAGCGAGTCCCACGGGTGAGAGCGGGGCCGCGGGGACAGGCAGGGCGGTGTGAGCCAGAGGGCTGCGCTGAGCCTCGCTGTCTGTGGACGGGACAGCCCGACCCATAGAGCGGCTGCAGGTCAAAGAGGACGTACAGCAAGTGTGGTGAAGGTGGCCCTTTTTGGGGGTCAGGTGACCTGGAGTTTGACTCCTGTGACTCAGTTTCCCTGGCAAATGAGAGGTGGTGAGCACAGGAGCACATCACAGAGTTGGGTTTCACGGGCCTCATGGAAGCCTGGGGCCTCATGGTTCTGGAGAGAGGGGTACCAGTCGGACACTTCCCCAGACCCCCCCACACACCCCTCAGCAGCAGCAGGCTAGGGATGGGGCCCGTGCTCAGACCCCCTGGAGCGCAGGCCAGGGGTGGGGTCCGTGCTCAGACCCCCCGGAGTGGGGGTTGGGTGGGGTCCGCGCTCAGACCACCCGGAGTGCAGGCAGTGGGGAGGGGGTTCTGTGCTCAGACCCCCTGGAGTGGGGGTGGGGGTGGGGTCCGTGCTCAGACCCCCCGGAGTGGGGATGGGGGGGTGGGGAGGTGGGGTCTGTGCTCAGACCCCCGGAGCAGGGGTGGGGTGGTGGGGTGGGGTCCATGCTCAGACCCCCCGGAGCGGGGATGGGGGGGTGGGGAGGTGGGGTCGGTGCTCAGACCCCCCCAGAGTGCAGGCGGCGGGGGCGCGTGTGCAGGTGGCTCTTGTTCTCGGTGGCGCTGCCCACACACAGGTTCCTGTCCCCACCTCCCCGCCAGCCTCCTCTCCAGCCACCGCGCAGGGTCTGGCCCACGTCATGGCCTCTTGTCCTTGGACAGCTCTGGGGCCCTGGTCTCGGGTCTGGCCAAGCCCTGGGCAGGACCGCTGACCGGGCCCAGGAGGAGGAGAGCCGCGGGGACTGCCAGGCACCAGGGTGCCCACTCTGCCCACGCCATCCCTGGGGGTCAGGGGTGTGCACCCAAGTAGCCAAGTCTTCTTATATCCCAGGAAAGTCAGGAAACAGATATTTGAAAGTGAAACTCGCAATTGATTAACGTTCCTTCGTGTTGTTTCTTGAAGTATCCTGTGAGCCAAAAATGCACCTGCCTGCTGTATGTGGAGTGTGGAGCACTGATGGGACTGGTGGCCACGCTGCCCCCCGACCCCGATGGTGTGGGGCAGAGGAGCACCTGCACCTTCAGTCCACCTGGCCTTGCAGGGCTCCCTGGGCCTGGCCCCACGCTGGAGAAGGCTCTGGGCGGGTCCAGGCTGCAGGCAGAGGTGGGAGGCCAGGCATGGTGCCCTGGGACCAAAGCCAGGGTCACGGCCAGCTGTGGCCCGAGCTGTGCCTCCTGAGGTCAGACGGCACTGTGGTGACACCCCAACCTCAGTGGCCCCACCCAGCGCAGGTGTGCTCCGTCCATCGTGGTCAGGGCGAGCCTCCAGGGCAGCTGGCCTCACACGGAGGCGGGCCTGGGCCTCTCAGGTTGGAGGCTCTGCCGTCTGGGGTGAGGCCCAGGTGCCCGCGGAGGGGAGGGGAGCCCGCGGAAGTTCCCACACCTCTTCGAGGGCTCAGTCCAGACCCAGCATCTCTCCTCCCAGTCACTGCTGCAAACCATCCGCATAGCCCTGCCTGGCTGCAGGGAGCTGGAAAGTGTAGGGAGCCCCCCGACCCTGGTGAGCACTGGGGGTCCCTGCCCCCTGGCCCAGGGCAGCTGCTAGAGCCCACGGTCACGTGGACGGGGTGGGCGCTGTGTGATGGTGCAGCAGGGTCACCTCCTTGAAGGTGGCAGATGGTTGGGCCTCAGTCACCACCCTCTGCCTGTGTGGGTGCGAGCCTGGCACCAAGGGTCTGGTGGAGGAGGGGGTGAATGAGTGTCTGATGGAGGAGGGTGAGTGAGTGAGAGATGAGTGAATGATGGAGGAAGGCCTGTGAGTGTCTGATGGGGGAGGGAAGGAGTGCATCTGATGGAGGAAGGTATGAATGCATGTCTGATGGAGGAGGGGATGAGCGCGTGTCTGATGGGGGAGGGAGGCAGTGGGTCTGATGGAGGAAGGCATGAATGCGTGTCTGATGGAGGAGGGGATGAGCGAGTGTCTGATGGGGGAGGGAGGCAGTGGGTCTGATGGAGGAAGGCATGAATGCGTGTCTGATGGAGGAGGGGATGAGCGCGTGTCTGATGGGGGAGGGAGGCAGTGGGTCTGATGGAGGAAGGTATGAATGCGTGTCTGATGGAGGAGGGGATGAGCGAGTGTCTGATGGAGGAGGGAGTGAGTGTCTGATGGAGGCCTGTGTGTGTCTAATGCAGGGAGTATGAGTGAGTGTCTGATGGAGGAGCATTTCCTGGGGATCCTGGCCGGCACAGAGGCTGCCAGCAGGTTAGAGATTGCAGCTCCCTCGGTTGAGGCTGGAAGAGACCTGGCCTCAGCCCGCCGGGTGAGCACTGTAGATAGCAGTAACAATAGTGCCCCCTGTTTGTGTGCCAGCTCCTCCTCTTTAGTGTCCTCACCCCTCAGAACCCCGGGGGGCCACTGGGGCAGGTGACGGCTGGGGACCCGAGGCTTGGGTCGGGGAGAGCATTAGCAGGTGGCAGAGCTGAGGCCCGACTTCAGCCCCTGTGCCTATGTGGTGGCCCTCGGTGCTGGTGGGGACGGCGTGGAAACACGACCGTCTTGCGCAGAGCCAGAGCCTCGTGGACGGTGCGACTGCGTCCTTTGCTCTCGTGCAGCCCACGCGGGCATCCTGGTGGGCCACGCACCCTCCGCCTTCGCCTCCTCCGTCCTCTGTTGTTTCCCGTGTTCGCAGCACAGGGTCGGGTGTGGGGCATCTGTTCAGTGGACAGGCCCCGTGGGACCAGGGGCACGAGCTGGTGGCAGGGCCCTCATGGGGACCCGTGTGTGCATACGCTGTCCTGCGGGATCCCACACCCCTCACCTTGCCCTCGCTGGGTGCTCCAGACCTTCACCTCCCGTTCGAGCCCCCATGGCCTGTCAGCGCACTCGGGCCCCGGGCCGGTGCTGGTCTCCCCAGGTCTCCTGCGTGCACAGGCGGGGGCCAGGCCGGGAGGCGGGCAGGGGCCTCTCTCTACCCTGACACTCCCTTTTCCTGCCGCCCCCCCTTCCCCCCCGCAGCGCTGTAATTAGCTGCCACACTCCAGCTTTCTCTGTGGGAAGAGTCAGAAATAGAACGTGTCTTCCCCAGTGGCGCCTGCTCCTCACTCCTCGCTCGCTGGGGCGCGTTTCTGAATCGGGAGAGGGAGGAGCCTCCAGGAGGAGCTTGGGAACCCTCGGGGGCTGGAGTGCACCCACACCCTCCCTGAGGCCGCGGCCCCCCCAACCCCCCCAGCCCCCCCAGCCCAGCCACCTTGGGGCTGTGTCTGTGGGTCCTCTGAGAGCCCCTTGCCACCGAGGAAAGTGAAGGGGCTCCGGCATCACCCCCGCCCCGGGGCCGTGTAGGGAGAGGGGTCTCCGTGCTCTCATTTGTCGCCTGGTCTCACTGCATGTGGTCACAGGCGCCGGGCCCTGGGGTCTACGTGGGCGGTGAGACCTGATCACGTTTGCCTCTCTGGGCCTTCATGGTCTCCTCGCCATCTGTCTCTGACAGTAAGTGGGGTCGTTGTCACTCCTGCTTCTGGAAGCCTCACCCACGCAGAGAGCCGAGCCGAGTTCCAGGGAGCAAGTGGACAGAATGCTGTGGTTTATATATTTAGTCTAATGGGTACTACCTCGGAGTTCGCATTGTTCTTACTCCAGAGCCAGTACCTTCCCGGTGCCGTGAACGTTTCACAGGGCCCTCGGCCACTCGCCGGTCTGGAGCACCCGTCCTTCCTGTCCGACGGGGGTCCTGGCCCTGGGAAGGCCGGTGTCTCCTGTTGGTGGGTTCTGCCCTGTCCTTTCTTGGACAGCAGCCTGGAGGGGTCCAGAGAGAGCTTCCCAAGGCACACCTGATCTTGGCATCCCCTCAAGCCCACCCCACCCTTCCCTGCTTCAAACCATCGTATGCCTTCTCAGACTCCTGGAACGAATCCAGACTCCTCACCTGACTCCAGGTTGTGCCCCCACCCAGCTCTCCTGCCCCAGAGATGCTCACACACCTCCATTCAGTCTAAAGAGCATTTGCAGAATTCTTCCTGATCTCAGGACCTTTGCACTTGCTCTTCCTTCCCCTTCTCGCTTAGCAATCCCCACTTACCTGTTGGATCTCAACTCCAGGGGCACCTTCCAGGGAGCCAGCCCTGTCCACGTCAGCCCACCTACCCTAGGCTTCGTCCTCGTGCTGCATGATAACAGAGTGAGCATCTGTACCCCAGGAGAGCCTGCAAGCCCCGGCACAGGACTGGGTCCCACTTCTCACCACCCTGTCCCCAGGGCTCCTCGTGTCATGAGTGTTCCCAGAACATGTGATGAAGGAAGGTCGAGTGAACCCAAGGCAGAAGTTCACAGTCTCATGAAGTGGGATCCTGGGTACTGGATGGCCTCCTGGGTAGGGGTGAGTCTAGACTGAACTCTGGACACGCAGCACTGCCCTCAGGGCCTCCTCCTCTCCCGTCCCCGGTGATTGGGATCCTCTCTCCCGGAAAGAACCACACAGAGCGGCTCGGGTCCTCTGCTCCCGCCCGGGCTGTCTCTGCAGGGAGGGTCAGGGAGTGACGGTGCCTGCGCTTTGCTCACAGCGGTCCCTGACGGCGCTGCGTCCACCCAGAGGACTGCCCGTTCTAGCCGGGGCGGAGGTGGCCTGGGGGCCAGCTGTGCCGTCAGCCCGGCGGCATCTGGGAGGACCCCGCATTGCGGGGCAGGACCCGGCCCGCCTGCACGCGGCCCAGCGGCGTAGATCCTGGTGGCAAGCTGTCCACGCTTTTCAGAGACGCAGGAATTGGGTGACGGGCCTTTCTGGGCACTCCATCCGTGGCCAGTTGGCAGCTGACAGGTTGGGTTTTCTTGAGACGATTTTTGAGAGCTTACCCTGTGCCAAGCTAGCATTCACAGACACTCGGTGCATTACCTCATTCGGTTCTCACACTTCTGGGGAAGTCTGTGATGGGTTCTCATTTTGGAAGCGAAGACAGGCCTCCAGCAAGAAGAGGCTGGGGGGGGGGGAGGCATTGCCAGTGGGGATTCGGGATACTCCCCAGGTTTGAGGAAATCCATGGCCTCAGTCCTCAGGCATTGCTGGTCACCAGGCTCTGCCCTCTATAGATTTTCCACAACTCTGCCCAACGTTCCCTCTTCCACGAAGCCTGCCATGATCATTCCCCTGCCTCCATCTTCAGGCCCCATGTGTGAGCAATTAGGGGACACTGCGGCTAGAGAGGTGTGATCTTCCCGTGGCTGGCCTCCTCCTCGTGCGGGTCTCAGAGGAAAGGGGTCTCCCCGAAACCTTCCGCCCCTGCCCCCGCCTGGTTGCTCAGTCACATGCCCCGTCCTATTTCGTCCGTGGCATTACACTCCCTGGAATGGTTTTGTTCATTTTTATATGGTTTGTCTACCTTCCTCCTCAGACTCTGAGCTTTCCAGGGCAGGGGGAGCTGGTTCAGCGCCGGGTCCAGGGGCGTGGACCCGCCTGGCACAGAACCACTGCTCCCTGGTCCTTTGCTGAGGGAGTGAGTGAGGGGCATTGGGGATCTTTCGGTGAGGGTGAGGGAGCCTCTGTCCTGGAGCCAGATCTTGCGTGCCCCCCTCCCCCCTCCGGCCTGGGGCAGGTCAGGAGCCTTCGCCCCTGGGTCCCAGCCAGGCCTCCTGGAGGGGCAGGCTCAGGTCCCACCAGACATCAAGACAGCCTGGAAGCAGCCGTCCACAGAGCCAGCGGCACACAAAGCCCGGGACTGTGGGGTGCTCGGGGGGGGGGGGGGGGGGGGGTGGGCAGGGGAGCCCTGGGGACGCCCTCGGCTTTGTGCTGGGACAGGGATTATGAAGAGGAGACAAATATTTCTGGAGGCTGCATCCTCTTTGGGGCAACGTGTGGTGGCCCCAGATTCTGGGCGTTCACAGGCTCAGCCCTGTTGTCTCCGGTGGGGGCTAACGGGCCGGAAGTGGGACAGCTCCTGGCTCTGACCCAAGGGCAACAGTATCAGAGTTACAAGAATAACGAGCGCTTGGCACTAATTTTGGCTAATTATGCCTCTCTCTCCCGACAAGCCTTTTCTTTATTTTATGTATTTGTTTTTGGCTGGATCCTCCGACTCCTTCAACTGGAAACCCGGCTGGAAGGGCTGGTCCCCTGCCGGGACGGTGCGGGTGGGGCGGGGGAGGGGGGAGGGGAGGAGGGGGGGCGGGTGGGGCGCCCCTCCCTCCCTCCCTCCGCGGCTGGCTCTGCTGGCTGGGAGGCGGTGCTGCCTGTCACTCCCCCTGCCGAGGGCTGCCGGCGAGGCTGCTTGGGACAGGAGCGGGACAGGTGCTGCCCAGGCTGCGGGCGGCGGGCGGCGGTGGCGGAGCTCGGCCTGGGGGGCGTCCCACCGAGGGGGCTGCGATCGGCAGGTCTGGAAATGAGCCGCACATCCCGAGGTGGCAGGGGGTCCGCCCCAGGAGCTCCGTGACAGAGGGCGACCTCCGTCCTGTGCAGGATCTTACTGGATTGGCCAGCAAGAGGCTGTGGCCAGGGGACCCCGCCCCTCCTCCAGCTTTTGGGGACACAATCTTCGGGGGCGCGCCGGCCACCTCTGCCCCTGGCAGAGACCAGGCGGAATCTGCAGGCAGCCACCATGGTGCAAAATGTAATTCTAGTGTTTTTCCGCAGACGGCTGAGCCAAAGACCGGCCGTGGAGGAACTGGAGAGAAGAAACATCTTGAAACGTGAGTAGCTGGGGACCCCTGGCTCCTGCCTCAGGTGGGGAGGCTGGGGGACGGGTTCTGCCCTCACAGCCTGCTCTGCCGTCTGGACGCTCCCCGAGCCCTGTGAAGTCCGGCTGCAGAAGCAAGCCCTAAAGTTGATGCACTTGGAAATCTCCCCCTTTAAAATTAAGAGAGAAAAAGCTTTCCTTGGGGCGTAATTAAAGATATCCCTATTCTCGGGTTATTTAATTAGCCCTGTAGATCTAGGGGAAATGGCTCAGTATCCTCTTTGCATTCTGGGTTTGGAGCAGGTTTCCCTGGCAGTTTGGGAGGGGGTCCTGATGGGCGCAGAGACCACAGGCAAGGTGTGGACAGCGTCAGAAGCCCGAGGGCAGGAGCGCGTAGCCCTGGGGTGCTACGCGTAGGGCAGATGAAGCCAGCCGCTCCGAGGACCTGGAAACCCCAGGAAACCTGCCCTGGGGCTCACATCTGTGCCATTCCAGGACCGTCCATCTGGCTCCATGTGGCCTGGGTGTCCCCCAGCGGTCACAGTGCCCACAAACAACCTCCCCAGTACAGAGGACGCCATGGATGGTTTGGGGGGTGGTAAAACCCCTTCAAAAGTGTTTCTCGGAGAGTTCTCTGTCCGGCCAGCAGACTTTAGTTTTCAAAACATTTTCTACAAAAGGTGCCCTCGAAAGCCTGGATTTTTAAAGCATTTTCATTCTTTTTCCTCTTTACGTGATGAACACTACAGATATTCTGTGAGTTTGGTTTTTTATTCTGTGAGCTCTTCCCGAAGTTGGGGGAACACCCGAGCAGACGCTCTGCCAGAAAGCCGGTGGATGGCAGAGCCCCCTGCTGGTCCTGGCTGGTCCCCGTCCCCTCCCCCTGGCCCCTCTCCTGCCTGAGCGGATCCCTCCGTCAGGGACGGTGGGACATAATTCATCCTAAGGGAAGGGATTCCGTGTTTTTGTTGTCAGACTTAAGATGTGGCCCCTCCTCTTCTGTGTTGTGTAAACTTGGTCTTGTCTGAGGATTTAAAGAGAACCTTTTGTGGACTCTACCTGCTTGATCCAGGAGACAGAAGAGTCAAGCTGTTTCAGTCACCAAGTATTTGAATGTTTAAAAATTCCACCACTCATTTATAAAGCAATTTATAAATCACAGATGCCCCCAAAACGCAGCCCAGGAGTTGGAGGGCCGGCTGGAGCAGAGGGGTCTGCTGCCCCAGAGGGCGGCGGGGCTTCCCCGTGAGCCGGCTCGGCTCCGTGTGGCTCTTGGCCCCGCTCCTGGGGATGCCACGTCCCTGTGCCAGTAAGCGCCTCCAGTTGTATTAGTCTTTGCAAATAAACGTCAGAGCCTTAAAAACAGGACTGGTGCTTGGTGAATGGAGGTGCAGAGTGGATACCTGGGACTGATGCACTCATGTGCAGTGCACAGAAGGGGAGAGCGGGTTTCCTTCCTCTGGCCACGGCGGTCCCTTCCACACTCTTGAGCCACTCAGGTGCGTCCCTAGCTCAGGAGCATCTCAAGTGCCCCGAGTGGGAGTATCTGCGAATTTGCTTGCTAGTTCTCAGTGGGCAAATGTTCTGTTCTGTTCTGTGGAGCTGAGACTAGAGGAGCCGTGCGTGGTCCAGCGTAGAACAGCATCATCACAGGCCCCTGACACAGGCTTCAAGCCCTCCTGCTCTAGGGCCTTTTCTGCCTATCCTTAGAATGTTGTCACATCGTATCTGCTCATCTGCAAGTGGGGGCTCACAACTCACTGCGATCAGGTCTGACGGACACTCGGAACTCGGCTTGGGGGTCATTTGTGGATAAGACCGTGGCCCCTTTGCAGGCGACGACCTCAAACCCGATGCCCCCACGTTAGACCCACGCTGTGCCAGCCGCGGTACTCAGGGCTTGCTTGTGCACCTGCGCTGAATCCTTACAACAGAGCGGTGTGGTGTGGCACTGCCCTCCCCATTGGCCTGGTAAGGAAGCTAACTGAAGGAGTAATACAGCTTTTTGACGTGAATCTTGGCAAGGAGATAGAGCCAAAGGTTGCCCAGCTCCACGGGCTGTGTTCTAACCCCTGCATTAGAAGCAATAGTGCATCTCTGATGATTTACAGAAGACTTGAATGTGGCTTCCAAGCCGCTGGCTCTGTTTCTAGAACATCTGGGTATGGAGGCTGTGGTCATGGATCCCTTGGTTTGTATAAGGCACAGCGTTTTCTGGGTCTGGGAATCGAAGGTCCACAAACCCATAGCTAGGTGTTGCTCAGAGAGAACCCATGGGCTCAAGCTTTGGGGAAGGACTTTTTGGGGTTGGCGTCCAACAGAGCAGCTGCCCCAGAGGGGCCCCTGCTGGCCACCTCTCCAAGGCACCTGCAGCACTCGTGTGACCTTGGTAATGACACTGTTGGTGATTAAAGACAAAGATCTGGTTTTGTTTTTTCACATGGAGGCTGCACTTGGCCTTTGTCTGGGGCCTGTTTTTTAAGAAACCTGAAGAATTAGCGTCATGTCATCACTGAAATCCCTCATGGTTGGCCTTATATTGATACTTCCACAATTTTTTCTTGATTGTCTCATCAGCTTTCTGCAGAGAGCTTCCTCGTGTGGTTTCTCCTGCTTTATTACTTGGATTAGGAACCAGGAACATAAAAGGGCTTCATTTACTTTTTAAAACATTCAAATGCAAGATAAGTCTTTGTTTTAAAAAAAGTTACTGAAGAGTACCGTACATCTAACACCCGTGAACCCAATCCCCCAAATGCACAAGTGTGTGGAATGTTGTAAGTCAAGGCGGATGCTGTGGGATTATGTGAAGTGCAAGCAGCAGGGCCCCCCCTTTCTCAAACAAGCCGTGTTTCTAGGAGTCTGTGCCAGCAGATGAGCCTCCCTTCCCAGGAATGGAGCTTCCTACAGCCTGGGACCTGAGGCTTTATTTAGCAACTGAGAGCGCCAGAAATAGGACATCCATTATCTCGTATCCCAGGGCAAAGCCTGCATTTTACACCACGGCTCTGACTTCTCTATTTTTAGCTCCCGCGTGTAGGTATGAGCACAGCTTGAATGTTAATAGTCACAACTCAGCGGCAAAGCCGAGTTTAGTGAAGTACTGAGGCTCCCTTAAAAGGCTCTGCCATCTAAGTGAGCTCGCTCCTGCGGGAGAGAGTCAGCTGGGTGCATGGTATCTTTAGATGTGAAATATGCCCTGAAAGTATAAATTCCAGGCAAGCATATGTTGCCCAGAGTCTGGAGAAGGGTGTTCCTTATGTATGTTGGTTGGCTGAAAGTCTGTACGTATACCTACTAAGCAGAAGGCAAAAAAAAGCAGTGACAGTGTATTAATATTCATATATGATATTCATATGTGGTACATATTAGTAGTCACGGATGTGCACGTTTACTTACCCTACTAAAAGTATTTGTGCGAGTCATCTATACTCCTGGACGTAAATATACAGACAGAGGGTAGATATTTGGTTGGGGAGGAGGGAGGGAGCGAGGCCTGCTTCCTGTTTCTCCTGCAAGTAAATTTGCGCAGCTGAGTTTTTGTGCTGAGTCCGGCACAGAGAAAGCCGAGGAGAGGGGCTGGAACGTGGGCGAAGCTTCTCTTGGGGCCAGTGTTTCCATATGGCAGTGAGACCGCGGTCTGAGCATGGCCAGCCAAGTGGAGGAAGACCAGCCGTGACATGGGGTGTCCCTGATAGCCTGCCTCAGCCACCAGAAATGCAGAGGCCGGGAGCTCACTTCCCCGCCAAAAGGAGGAGAGTCTCAACCCGTTTTTCTTTCTTTTTTTTCTTTCTGTTTTAATCTTTCACAGAAAGGAATGATCAGACAGAGCAGGAAGAAAGAAGAGAAATCAAGCAAAGATTGACAAGAAAGGTACTATGATTTCAGTGTCTTATCCCTGGATCTTGAGGGACAGGTGACAGGTGCACTGGTGGGGGGAGGGGTGACGCAGGGCCTCACTGTGTCACTCAGTGACGTTTTCCTGGACGGCAGCGAATTCACTCCCCGGACGCTGGGAAGGTGGCGCCTCTGTCTGCCCCGGTGTTGCCCTTCGCGCTCCGGGTTGGGGGGGAAGCAGCTTGTGTGGCAGGTCGGGCCCAATGACATTTCCACGGATCCCCAGGGAGCTGGACGGTGACTGGGCATCACCTGAGATCTTCACACACAGCGTAGGAAGAGCATCCCTGGGTGTCAGCATTCGCTTACCTTTCGGGCTCCTTGGTACCTTCAGCTTGTCCAGAAGCTCCAATTGCAGAAGTTCTGTTGGCCTCCAGGGTTTGGTGTGGGACTCTCGGGGCGAAGGTGGGACCGGCCACGGCCAGCCTAGGTCGCAGCCCCGCGAGCCGGTCCGGTCTCCGCGCTCTGGAGCAAGGACGGGCAGGGGATCTCCCCCCGCCGGAGGTGAACAGCGTCCTTCCTGAGGCTGACTTAGGGGTACCGCTCCAGGCAGCATCCTCTCTCCCCGGACCTTTGATTTGGGCTCATCTCAGGGGAGTCGGGGCAAGTGTCTGCCGCCATCAGACGCGTCCCCTGAGTTTCCCCAGCAAGCTTAGCCCGAGCCTGGGCCGCGGCGCAGAATGTGCCGGGGGCTGGAATTCAGGTTACTTGTTGGCCTCAGCGGTGTGTCTCCCAGTTCCCGAGTGTCCGCGTTCCTGTAGACACGTGCTGTCCGCCCGAGTCCTCGAGGACGCTGGTGTGGCCGCGGGCGGCTCACGGGCCATCTCTGATTTCAGCTGAATCAGAGACCCACGGTGGATGAACTGCGGGACAGGAAGATTCTGATCCGATTCAGCGATTATGTGGAAGTGGCCAAAGCTCAGGACTATGACAGACGGGCAGACAAACCCTGGACGCGACTGTCCGCGGCCGACAAGGTACAGACGGCGCCACCGTGCCGGTCGGGGGTGGGGGGGGCGGCACCACGACGGGCCAGCGAGTTTGTTCCTGGACCCGGGGGCAGGCGGGGGTGGGTGCCGGCCGATGTTGAAATTGCAGCTGTGCTTTGCCCCGATGTCAGCTTCACAAAGGTGACCCGGGCTCATGGCTGTTGGCAGCTGGGGGACAGTTTTGCCCTTGGCAGTGTCTGGAGACATGTTTGGTGTCAGAAATGGGGGGTAGTGGGTGGAGCCCAGGGATGCCACTGAACGCCCCATGATGCACAGGACGGCCCCACCCCGGGATGAGCCAGTCCCCGGTGGCAGGAGTGTGGGAGCTGAGAAACTCCGGTGGAAAAGAGGCAGAGGCTGGAGCTTGAGCAGAGTCTGCTGCAGTGATGCGGGTGCAGGAGGCTGAGGCAGGCAGGAAGGCTCGGCAGTGTAGACAGAGGCGGCTCTGGATCTGTCCCCACCGCTCTGGTGTGCGGTGTCTCCGGGGGGCCTCCAGAGCAGCCTGAAGGGACTGGTGTGGGGCGTGGGGAGGGAGCAAGGAAGCGGCGGGTCCCAGAGGCTGTGGGGGAAGCGGGGGGCCGAGTGAGCCCTCCCCCAGCCTCGCTCTGCCCGGATGGAATCTCTGAATCCGGCCCGTCCAGCATTGCTTCATGTAAGGCCCAGAAAATCCCCGTGGGAGGCGGGCCTGTCCCGGGTCACGCGTGTGGACACGCTGAAATTCCCAACTCGAGCCTCTCCCTGTCCTCAGCCGGCCCGGGAGGGCTCCTCCGAGGGAGCGCAGGGTCCCTGTGGGCCGGGGACAGGTCTGGGGCGCTGCGATGCTGTTTGTCACGGAACACGGAGCCGTACCCCGTGCCCGAACGAGAACAGCTTCCCCATGAGCTCACTGCAGAATTCCGAGTCCACCCCAAGCCGAACTGGCCGCATTACTTTGCTGTTCCTGCTCCGTCAGGCGGCTCAGCGTGTGCTCGGTGCGGTGGTGGTGTCCCCCGGGGGTGCGGGCGGCCTCGCCAGCCTGTCCGGGACACGGCGGGGGACGGGCTGGGGACGACCGCAGCCGAGCTGAGAGGCTGTGCTGGGCCCACCCGTGTGTCTTCTTCTTCTGTAGAAATAGATTACAGCACGACGGACCTCGGCGAAGATTAGGAGCTACTGCTCGTCCACAACCTGGGTGCTGGCTTCCTGTGTTCATTTTTTAACGTCCCGTTCTTGAATTTCAGGCAGCCATTCGTAAGGAGCTCAACGAATACAAGAGTAACGAGATGGAGGTACACGCATCAAGCAAGCATCTGACAAGGTCGGTTTCTGTGCGTATGGCTTTCGTGGTACTTACCGCATGTTTCTTTAAAACGAAAGGAAAGACAAAGACCCGGGGTCCGGGTGAACGAATTCAGCGTCTCTGCCGGGAGCCGGACGGAGCACGCGGCTGCCGGCCGTGGCTTCGCAGGGGCGCGGGAAGGCGGGCTGCAGAGCCGCGTTACTGGGTCCGGGGCTTCAGGAGTTCGTGCGCAGTGAACGTGACCTGTCTGCCCGTCGGCCGCCCCTCCCGGAGTGTCCGGACCTCCCGTTTCAGAACCCCACCCGTCTGTGCCGACAGGAGGCCTCCAGGCCCCTTCCATTTACCCGGTCCCGTCTTCCCTGCATTTAGATTCGCATCTTTAACCCAAGCTGATGCTTCCCCCAGACTCAAATACTGGAGTCCCTACGGCGTGCCAGGGGTCATGCCAGGGGTCATGCCGGGCGTGGAGACAGCAGCGAGGCGTTAGGTAAAGGGGGCCCCCGCTCCGGGGAGCCTCTGTTGCGGTGGGGATACATGGGCCGTGTTCCAGCACCAAGCCGTCCTGTCCTCGTCGTGGGGAATGTGTGCTGTGGACGTGCTGTCCACAGATGCCGCGGGGCCTCCGGAGGGGGCGGCGGGGGAAAGACTGGCTTCCCGTGCTTATTGGGAGGGATGTTCTTTCCTCGGCCCTTTGTCACGTCTCCCTTGGCCTAGAGACGCTGAAGCCCCAGATACTGAGAAAATGGAAATCCTGAGTATGGATACTGCCTTAAACTAAAAGAGCAGATTCCTTTCCTTTTCTGGTTTGTCCCAAAGTGGCCACTGTGGTGGTGGTTTAGGAGACTAACTCTGTAAGGTCGGTGTGGCCGTGGGGCAGAGCCAGGTGTATGGGGTTCCATCCTCCAGGACGGTTTCGGGGTGAATATATTAAGGGAGGAAGAGGAGGTCGTAAGAGCAGGAGAAAATGATTGCAAATAAACAGTTTAAAAGTTGTTAAGGTTTCCCCCGTGACTGGCATATGTTTGGGCAGGAATAGATCATCTTAGTTTCGAGTATCCAAAACACTCAAAAATGTTTAGGAAATCAACATTGTCCAGTAAAACATTTAAAGCTACTTTTCATGTTTACCATGTTAAGAAGGATAGAATGGTTACATAGTGTTACGTGTGTTAATGTCAAAATATTGAATACGTTTTCCCATTACACATTATTTATTTATTTATTTTTAAAGATTTTATTTATTTATTTGACAGAGAGAGACACAGCGAGAGAGGGAACACAAGCAGGGGGAGTGGAAGAGGGAGAAGCAGGCTTCCCGCTGAGCAGGGAGCCCAATGCGGGGCTCGATCCCAGGACCCTGAGATCATGACCTGAGCCGAAGGCAGACGCTTAACGACTGAGCCACCCAGGTGCCCCCCCCATTACACATTATTAAGAGTTGTTTACTGGGGCGCCTGGGTGGCTCAGTCGGTTAAGCGACTGCCTTCGGCTCAGGTCATGGTCCTGGAGTCCCTGGATCGAGTCCCGCATCGGGCTCCCTGCTCGGCAGGGAGTCTGTTTCTCCCTCTGACCCTCCCCCCTCTCATTCTCTCTCTCTGTCTCATTCTCTCTCTCAAATAAACAAAAAATCTTAAAAAAAAAAAAAAAGAGTTGTTTACTGAAGATATACATCTTCTCTCATAAGTCCTTAATACCTTTCTTAGATGATAGAATTTTAAGAGCTGGCCCAATACTTGGACATCAGAAAATAATTCTTAAGGTCTTTATACCACATTTTAGCACTTAATATCAGTTTTTAAAAGAACAATATTTTTAGTCACCTGAGACTTTGGTAAATGTATTACATGTTACCACAAACACATTACCAACTTACAAAAACAAAACGGTAACTCTAATTTCCAAAAGTTTGTTTTATTAATCGATTCTTTACTTCTGATTTTCGCAAAGCCTTGGCCTTGCACACTTCAAGAGCTTAACCAGCAGCTTTCGGACTGAGTTTTAGGCAGAATTCAGCCTATCGTTCCTTTTGGGGTCCAGCGCAGGCCCGGGAGCCGGGAGCCCTCGGAGGCCTCCACTGCCTGAAGCAAAGAGGGCCCATCCTTCTGTTTTCCATCTTGGCTCTCTGAGCAACTTTCAATAGCCACACATTTATTTGTGGGAGGTTTTGACTATTTTAACTTAGGAATGTATGACCTTACACTCTTTGTCTTTTTATAATTCCTAGATTCCACAGGCCATAGAGATTTTCTTCTGAGAAGAATTTGTGTTTAATTTTTGATACCAACACTGAACATTCATCAGGGAACTTTCCTGAAGTTCGGCTCATGACTCCCTGCCTCGTCAGCGAGAGGAGCGGGCTCACTGAGGCAGGTGAAGTCTGGGCTGTGCTCATCTGTACGAGGGGAACCCAGAGTTCACCCTTCGCCCTCTGGTGTCTGCAGAGTGGAAACTGTTGGGCCCAGTGGAGACCCAGAGTCGCTCTCCCAGAAGAAAACGGTCATTTGCCTTTGAACCCGGTTTTACAGTTCTGCAGTAAAACAGAGGCCGGGGGACGTGCATGCGCGGGTGCACCTCCGGGCCTCTGACGCGGGACCTGCGGCGCAGCAGCGTTCGGGATTCTGTTGGAAAAGACATTTTTATTCTGATCACAGTTAATTTGAGAACTCTTTAAGTTCATGTTCCACAAAATTATTGACTGTATTATACTTTTCTTTTTTTTTTTTTTTATATAATGTCTAACAAAAAATACAGCTGCAACATTTTGATTCCTGTTAATTTTGTTCTTTAATTAAATGACTACTTATTGCAGGAAATGAACCTGGGTTTTACGTTTTTGGGGGGTTGGGAGGAGGGCGGAAATCTGTGAAATAAGTAGAGTTTTAGTCCTTTCAAGCCATCAGATCCAAACACATAAGAGAATTCCAACTTTTTGTGTGTTTTGTTTTGTAAATTCTGTTAGTACCTGTGGTTTGTGCCTTAGAAAATCAGATTAATTTAACTTCATGTATCATCGAGTAATGAACCCAGAGATAAGCAACAACTTGGTGGAAAACTCTACCACGATGAAAATTAGGCCGTCTTTGAGTATTTTTAGGTTCACATTTGCAAACATTATGGAAAACTCTGTTATAAGAGACAGAGGTTTAGATGGAGTGGAGATTACGAAGAGGACATTTACCCCAGCACAAAGGTAAAACTTAATGTTGGCACAAAGGGGGAAAATAAATTAAAAAAAAAAAAAAGTTCCCCGAAAGGTATTTTTACTTGGCCTTTGAATAAGCGTCCTCACAGGTGAGCCCGCCCGCCCGCCCGGTACGTGGTGAGGCAGGAAGCCCAGTGGCTGGGAGCCTGACTTTAGGAGCTTGCAGACCCTGTTGCTCAAATCCCAGCTCTGCGCTATTCACCAAGATACTTCTTTTCTCTCTAGGAAGATCATCTCTCCCAAAATATTGCTGTAACTTCTAAAGGAGATGAGCGCGACCAACACGTTCCACGCCTCCATAAACGTTAGCCGCTGGTGGGGCGGCCAGGAGCCCCTGGAGCTGGGGCACGTCCTCTGTGACTCCTCACTGCACACCCGCCTCACGGCTTTCCACGACCTTTCCTGCTCAACTTCTTTAAGACTGAAGTGGGTCAGGAGCCCATGGAAACTGCTCAACCCTTGTGGCAGCACTTTGTCCTGAGGGACTTGTGATCAAGCCTAGATGCTAGTGAACGTGGTGTCAGTTAGTTGAATTAGACTCTCTGGAAGAAATCCCCGTTATGGCGGGAAAGTTCCAAGTCTACCACTTCCTTGCTGTGCGGAACGGCATCACTTCTCTGAGCCTCCATTTCTTCGTCTATGAAATGAGATGATGTCTAAAGCTTTTCTATCTCGAAGCCAGTTAATTTTATAAGCATTTGTGTGTATGCTTATATATTGTATATTTAATATATACCTATAGTCTATTCATAACCCATTATTTGCGGCCAACCTCCAGAAAACTTTAATTTTTTTCCCTATTCTAAACTACATTTTAGCAGCTCCCTATTTTGTTTTATTCAGTTTAAAATATTAAGTGGGAGCCCAAATTATGTAAAAGTAAGATTTCAATCTCCTTCACATAGAGATATCAATGCACTTACTATGAAACAAAGAAAGGAAAAAGGTGCTTTTTTCGAAACCATGCTGGCCCCCAAGGCAGAAAGGAACGGTACTGCTTGGAAGATGGGCCCCTGGTTAGAGGTAACTTGGCAGATAGGACACATTTTCAGGGTTTTTGCCCAAGTAAAGTTCCATAACTAATGGATAAATAAAATTCAAAATGAAAATAAGGTACAGGAGACCCAGTGGAGGGTTTGGTTTGGTTCAGGCTTAAGGGTTCTAAGATATCATAAGACCAGAAGACATTTTCATTGCAACCAAAATTTTTAGCAACAGTATCTAACTTCTCTATTGTATTTTTATTAATCATAAACTATTCCTTTAAGTTGTGTTTCCATATTTGACGTTCTTACCCAGTATTACAGAAGTTGAGAGAGCAACTGAAACTGTGAATCAGGTATGTTCTCTCCGCACCTACTAGGTACACCGAATCCTGCCCTGAGGAAGGCTCTCTTGGGCATCTCGAATGTCCCTCACCCTAGTTGGAGGAACAAAATTAAAAAGCAGCTTTTAAATCTCATGGTATGGGTGATACATCTGCTTGTGTATATACATTTACATATGTTTTATAAATTTGAAGAGAAAGTGTATATACTTAAGAGCCTGAAGACTTAGAAAAAACCGATTCTGCTGCCTCCCTATTCAATAACAGTCACAACGTCTGAATTACCACAATTCTTCACCACCAAGAGTCATCAGGTTTTTATGCATTAACTTCACAAATCATTTGTTCTCATTTCCACAAAATAAACTATGATTAATTATTAAAGTAACAGTGAATATTAAGTCATTAAAGAAATTCTGTTTTTAAGGAGTTTAAAAGATTTAAAAACCGTAATTGATTATTTTATGAGAGGAAATTAAATCACTTCTAGAAGTATCAAGTTTTAACCTGGCATGATAGGGGGAATAGTATATTGTAAGTCTGTAAAAAGGATATTTTTAAACATGTCAAAAGGACTTTGAAATTATATTACATAAGTAATTTTTAGACAATTGAAATGGTTAAAAACTAAAAATAAAAACAATCTCCAAACCCCCAAAACCCTAACATCAAGAAGTCCATCTTGTGGAAATACATAGTAATTACAAGTCTAAATTTTAGAGGTGAAAAGCCCAAGTTTTAAGCTACATATCCACAGTTCTTTAATAGCAAGTTCAAGTCCAGAAATGTAAAATTCTATTATGTTGTTAAAATTATTAGTCTCACATGCTTCTAATCTAAACCCCATTCTTTTCCAGAGATTTTTTCCAGTTTTTCGTGTGAAAGAAACATCTGAGAAGATGCTCATAAGAAACTGAACATGTTGAGACTCGAACTGAACGTATGAAAATATTTTTAAACAGTGAATCACCATAAATTAATTTCTCTGTAAATGTATTGATGATGATATAAGAACGTATCACTAGTTCATTTTTTTTTTTTTTTAAGATTTTATTTATTTGACAGAGAGACAGCGAGAGAGGGAACACAAGCAGGGGGAGTGGGAGAGGGAGAAGCAGGCTTCCTGCTGAGCGGGGAGCCCGATGCGGGGCTCGATCCCTGGACCCTGGGATCATGACCTGAGCCAAAGGCAGATGCTTAACAACTGAGCCACCCAGGTGCCCCAACTAGTTCATGTTTAGACAATGTTAGAATGAACAACGGAAAAGCTACTAGTTACAAATTCCCACAGCTTCATGAAAACAGATTGGTATTTTATGTTTAGAGTAATAAAAAGTAACTTTTAAGTCTTTCAGCAGTTAAATCATTCCCTTTAAAGAAGATGAATAGGGAAATTCTAAAAATCACATTTTCTTGACAATAAGCTATGGTAAGAAAATCTGGAGATGGTGTACATGCTAATAATTCTTAGAGTTAAAAACCATGCTTTTAAATGCACGTTATTGCTTTCTAAATGCAATTTATTCCCCCTTTTCAAAGATGAATGTTTTGCAAATGCACAGGTGTGTGCCCCAAACAAATGCTGCATCCCCTGCTTTCTGCCCGGAGAACTTCTTGGTTACAGTGGTTGACTCCTGGGGTGGCACAGAGTGGTCTCAGGAACATCTAACACCTTGCTCCAGTTTTTACATCCCAACTTAGCTTTGTCTGTTGCCGTTATTTCCTGCTCTGTTCTTGTGATCAACATTCTACTTCAGTTGTTTCTTCATAGCATTTATGATTCCTTCCAAGCTAGCTTTAACTTTTCATCCGGTGTGTTCGGGAGGTGCGTAGGAATCCAGGGACAGTAACGGCGAGTGGGTCAGCTGTTAAGAGGTGGTAGTGACAGGTGGTTGCCGAGCTGGCTCCAGCACCGTGAGCTTCACACCACGCGCTGAGGTCGGAGTCGTCAGACTTTGTCACTGTAGACTGCCAGTTCACTGTGGAATTAAGTGCGGAATGAAAACCACGCTGCCCACCATGGCTCAGAGGATCTGCTAGGCATCCGTGGTGTCAGAATTTGGTGGCATTTACGTCTCTGTAGTATCGTCTCTGGAGTTGAGTATTTAAGTTTCTGCCTGGTTATACTAATGATGCAAAATTTGTTCTCTCTCCCGTCTGTCCTTCTGGAACAGTTACCACTTTGCAGCTCAGTTTGGTTGAGGAAGTGTGATAAGCCTACACCAACATGGTGTGAAATTGCAACCCAGGTAAGAAATATAAATTTTTGGCTAGAATGACTCATTTATTTTTAATATGTTAGAAATAGGAAAATCAAGAAGTTATAGCTATATTAGTTAACTCATATAACAGGCTCTGCTAATACAAAATTGATTTAAATCACTATTTTTGTTAAACAGTGAGATAGATTGAGAAATACATTGTATAGTAAAGAAGAGAGAGATCTGATCTTTAGAAGTTTTCTTCTACACTAGGGGTCTTGCAAATGACAGCCCACCAACCAGGCCTGCCCTTCTATTTTTTTTTTTTTAATGGCCTGCAAGCCAAGAATGGTTCTTACATGTTTTTGCAAGTACCTACATATATTCTCAAATTTACCTGTTGGCCCACACAACCTAAAACACATATTTTATAGTCTTTTCGATAATTTGCCAACTCCTGCTCTAATTTTTCTTAAGTGTAAATAAATATATAAAATGTTAAAAATGCATTACACAGAACAAAGTCAAGCAATTACATTGTTTTTTTGCAATTACATTGCTTAAGACTTTTTGACATCAGATCTGTCCCAAACATCAATATTCATTATAAACTCATACTGACAGTAGTAGAGTTGCATAAAATGCACATTTTTTGAGGTAAATAATAAAGGCCTTATTGATTGATGTTAAAGGCAAGCATTTCTTTAGTATGACAACCACACTGCTCCAGCTTCCCTGTACTTTTAAAATTATTGCTGTCACAGCAGCATAAACCAAAATTATAGTATCTAAATTAAAATTCAAGACAGTGCAACATTTAGATCTCATTCAAAACATCTGTATTCCTGAAAAAAGGTTGAATTATTTTCCTCTAGATATTATTTTAGAATTTTTCCATGGACTTTTTTTGACCTAATGTTTTTCATTTTTTTTAATGAACTGTTTTTAAGAGCATGGAGTGGGGGGGGGGCAAAGGGAGAGGGAGAGACTCTAAAGCAGGCTCCATGCTCAGTGTAGAGCCTGATGCGGGGCTCAGTCTCACAACCATGAGATCCTGACCTGAGCCAAAATCAAGAGTCAGACGCTTAACCGACCGAGCCCTAATGTTTTTCAAAAAACCCAAAACTAAACATCACAAATATAACATCAAAAATATTATATCTTCTTTGATAATAAAGTCTATGTACATTTGACACACACAGTTCTTCCAAGGGGCCAATAAAATGGAAATCCATAGAATTCTTTATGACTATTTTTTTTTGAAATTCAGATGCTCCTTGTTCTTACAAAACATGGATATACACATGTCACGTCTTTCTAAAATCTTTTTTAAAAAGTTTTTTATTTAAATTCAATTAACGTATAGTGTAGTATTAGTTTCAGAGGTAGAGATTAGTGATTCATCAGTTGCATAAGACACCCAGTGCTGATCCCATCAAGTGCCCTCCTTAATGCCCATCACCTGGTTACCCCATCCCCACCCCCCTCCCCTCCAGCAACACTCACTTTGTTTCCTAGAGTTAAGTTCCTTTTAAGTACAAGGAAACGGTTCATTTCTTGCTTATCTCTGTATCTACAGCTGAGGACAGCATGTGACATGTAATAGATGCTCAGGTGGCTGATTGACTAATACTTCATTATCCGTTTTAGTGGAAATGCAACAACTGTACAGCATTTGCGGATCTGAGAGTTTCAGGCATCTCCGCCCTCC
The DNA here is from genome assembly GCF_011800145.1 of Mirounga leonina. Classification (NCBI taxonomy): domain Eukaryota; kingdom Metazoa; phylum Chordata; class Mammalia; order Carnivora; family Phocidae; genus Mirounga; species Mirounga leonina. The sequence continues at coordinate 9,420,405 of NW_023270490.1, forward strand.
CTGAATTCAGTAAATTCCTGCCTAGAAATGCTATATTCGTTCCCTCACTCATTCACCCTGTTACAAGCTTACTTTTCTAGGCACGTTTTTAGGCTCTGGAAATAGTGACCCAAATTACTACTCATAAGTGAGTAAGACAGACAAGGTTCCTGTTCTCCTAGAATTTACAGCAGTGGGGTTTATGGAAGGGAGGAAGAAAGAAATTTCTGGAGTGATAGTGAGATTGATAGGTCTGTGAGGGAGGACCGCTCTGAAGTACCGTTCACGTGAGTCCCAGAGGACAGCGTGTGCCCGTGGGAACAGAGGCACAAGGACAAAGCCCCCACGGCAGGAATAGGGTGGAAGCAAGCAACAGTGCTGGAAGTCTGCCGAATGAGAGGAGAGGAGCCAGAAGTGAGGGTGAGGAAAGAGGCAAAGTCCAGCTCACGTAGGGACTTTCAGGCCCTGATCGAAAGGTTGGGTTTTAAGCGCAAAGGACGCCTCTGGAGAGGTTTTGTGGGTTTTCAGTAATTTTTTTAAAGTAAATTCAGGTGAAATGCAGAGAACAGGAAGCTAACCATGCTAAGAGCGCACTCCAGTGGCGTCTAATACACTCAGGAGCCGTCCGACCACTGTTTCCGGCTGGTTCATCCTAACCAAAGGAGACCCCCTATCTTTGAAGTAGGCACTGCTCATCTTCCCTTTCCCTGAGCCCCTGGCAACCCCCAACCGGCTTTGTCTCTGTGGATTTACATGGAAATCCAGTCCTACAGTGTAACCGTTTGTGTTTATTTTTTCCCATAGCGTCTTTTTGAGGTTCATCCACATTGTAACATGAATCAGTACTTCTTCCTTTTTATGGCCGAGGAACAGCTCGTGTATCGTGCACACACTGCGCTTATTCACTTAATGCCCGTTCAGGGCGTTTCCATGCTTGGCTGTCAGGACTTGTGCTGCTGTGGACGAATATTCCTGTACCGTATCTGTTGAGTATCTGGTTTCAGTTCTGTGGGTGTTTTGCCAGAGGGTGGAATTGTGGAGTCACAGGATAATTCCACATTTAACTCTGGGACGAGCCACCAAACTGGTTTTCACAGGGGCTGCAGTGTTTATTCCCCCTGGAAACCCGTGGGGTTCCGAGTCCTGCACCACCTTGCCAATACTTATTTTCAGTCCTTTGATTCTAGCCGTTCTGGTGGGTGTGATGCGGCATCTTGCTATGGTTGTGATTTGCAGTTTCTAAATGACTAATGATATTCCGTGCATGTTCGTGTGCTTGTTAGCTATTTGTACATCTTCTCTGGAGAAATGATCATACAAATCCTTTGCCCCTGTTTTTATTGGGTCATTTGTCATTTTGTGGCTTAGCTGTAAGAATTCTTTATATGTTCTGAACACTAGATCTTAAGCAGATATGTGATTTGCAAGCATTTTCTCCCATTCTGTAGGTTGTCTTTCCACTTTTATGAAAGTACTCTTTGCACAAAGGTTTTCTTGTTTTTAAAGTCTAATTTACCTTTTGGGTTTTTTGTTGTTTTGTTTTGCTGTTGCTGGTGCTTTTGGTGTCTTATCTAAGAATCCACTGCCAAATCCAAGGTCATGAAGATTTACTCCTATGCTTTTTTATCTTAAGTTTTATAGTTCTAGCTCTTTTAGGTTTTTGATCAATTTATTTTTTTTATATATGGTGTAAAGTAAGGGCACAAACTTGTTTTGCATGGGGCTATCAAGTTACCCCAAACCATGTGTTGAAGACTACTCCTTTCCCCACCAAATGGTCTTGGCAGTCTTGATGAAGCTCAGTTGACCATAGATGAGCAGGTTTATTTCTGGACTGTCATTTCTATTCTGTTGGTCTAGATGTCTCTCCTTCTTGAGGCACTATGCAGTTTTGATTAACACAGCTCTGTAGTTAAGTATGAAATTGGAAAGTGTGAGTACTCCAACTGTATTATTTTTTTGAGGTGGTTTTGCTATGTGAGGTCCCTTTCATTTCCGTTTGATTTTTAGGATCAGCTTTTTTATTTCTGTAAATAGGCTGTTGGGATTTTGACAGGGATTGCATTAAATCTGTAAATTACTTCCAAGTATGCTATTCTAACAATATTAAGTCTTGTAATCAAGCACCATGAGAGGTCTTTCCACTTATTTAGGTGTTCTTTAGTTTCTACCAATGTTTCATAGTTTTCATGTGTAAATCTTTTACCTCCTCCATTAAATGTATTCCTTATAATATGCTGCTGGATTTACCTTGTTACCTTGTTGAGGACTTTTACCTTACATTCATAAGGTATACTGGTCTGTAATTTTCTTGTGATGTCTTTATTTGACTTTGGGAGGAAGAGAATACTGGCCTCATAGAATGAGTTAAGAATGTTCCCTCTTTTATTTTCTGGTGTTAATTCTTATTTAAATAGTTGGTAGAATTCTTTGATTACTGACTCAATCTCTTTTTAAGATTTATTTATTTAGGGCGCCTGGGTGGCTCAGTTGGCTGGGCGACTGCCTTTGGCTCAGGTCATGATCCTGGAGTCCCGGGATCAAGTCCCGCATCGGGCTCCCTGCTCAGCAGGGGGTCTGCTTCTCCCTCTGACCCTCCCCCCTCTCATGTGCTCTCTCTCTCTCATTCTCTCTGTCTCAAATAAATAAATAAAAAAAATTAAAAAAAAAAAGATTTATTTATTTAAGGGAGAGGAGGGCGCCTGGGTGGCTCAGTTGGTTAAGCGACTGCCTTAGGCTCAGGTCATGATCCTGGAGTCCCGGGATCGAGTCCCGCATCGGGCTCCCTGCTCGTCGGGGAGCCTGCTTCTCCCTCTGACCCTCCCCCCTCTCAGGTGCTCTCTCTCTCTCTCTCATTCTCTCTGTCTCAAATAAATAAAATCTTAAAAAAAAAAAAAAATTTAAGGGAGAGGATACATGCGCATGAGCAGGGGAAGGGCAGAAGGAGAGGGAGAGAGATAATCTCCAGCAAATTCCCAGCTGATCATGGAGCCTGACGTGGGGCTTACTCTCACAACCCTGAGATCATGACCTGAGCCGAGATCAAGAGTCAGATGCCAAACCGACTGAGCCACCCAGGCGCCCCTGATTCAGTCTCTTTAACATGTTACAAGACCATTTAGATTTTGTTTCTTCTTGACTAAGTTTTGGCAGTTTGTGTTTCTAGGAATTCATCCATTTCACATGAGATATATAATTTGTGGCATACAACTGTTTATAGTATTCTCATCCTATTTCTGCAAGGTCAGTAGTAATGTCCCCAATTTTCACTTCTGATTTTAGAAATTTGTCTTCTGGGGGTGCCTGGGTGGCTCAGTTGGTTAAATGTCTGTCTTTGGCTCAGGTCATGATCTCGGGGTCCTGGGATCGATCAAGCCTGCGTTGGGCTCCCTGCTCAGTGGGATGTCTGCTTCTCCCTCTCCCTCCACTCATGCTCTCTCTCTCAAATAAAATCTTTTTCTTTTTCTTTTTTTTAAGAGAGCACAAGAGGGGAGGAGGGTCAGAGGGAGAAGCAGACTCCCTGCCGAGCAGGGAGCCCGATGCGGGACTCGATCCCAGGACTCCAGGATCATGACCTGAGCCGAAGGCAGTCGCTTAACCAACTGAGCCACCCAGGCGCCCTCAAATAAAATCTTTAAAAAAGAAATCTTAGTCTTCTGTTTATCTCAGTCTGTTTAATAATGGTTTACCAACTTTTGGTTTTATTGATTTTTCTGTTGTTTTTCTATTCCACTTTTTTTTCCTTAAATAACTACTGTATTCTTTATTATTTCCTTCCTTCTAATGGCTTTGGGTATAGTTAGCTCTTTTTTCTAGTTTTTAAAGTTTAAGTTGGGTTATTGAGATCTTTCTTCATTTTTAAATTTACAGCTATAAACTTCCCTCTCAGCTGTATCACTAAGTTTCAGAATGTTTCATTTTCATTTGTCCCAAAGTATTTTCGAATTTCCCTGTGGCTCCTTCTTTGACGCACTGGTTAACAGTTTGTGGTCACTGGAGAGTTTTACGTACCTGAGAGGCATGCTAGGATTTATGACTTAAGAATATCTTGGCTGCGAAGTGAATAAAGGGTTGTGGAAGGCAAGGGCGAATGCTGGAAAGCCGTTTAGAAGGTTGGTGCAATTGTCTGTGTGAGAAATACTGACAGTCAATAGTAGTGACAGTGTAAGTGACAGAAATTACACATACGGGGAACATATTTTGGCAGTAAAATCTGCAGGACTTGATCAACTAAGTGGCCAAGGGAAAGAGAGAAATCAGGAATCCTAGGTTGTGGCTTGCACAGTTGGGTGGATAAGAGAGATGGAGAGACAAGGTGTTTTTTTCCCTTTGGTGTTGAGAAAGTACTGAGGGAGAGAAATCAAGGGTTGTTCTGAGACTTGAGATGCTTATTAGAACTGTCAAAAAAGCAGTGTTGTGTGCGATGCTAATGTCCAAGATAAAGGTCAGAACTTGTATGCATTGGCAAGCCATCAACACAAAGATGGCTATTACATGGGACCATGTGAAGTTACCTAAGGAGAAAGTACAGATTGAAGAAAAGTGACAGACCGGGAATGAGCCCTGCATTAAGAGGGAAAACAGAAGCCAGGAAAGAGACAAGGAATGGAAAGTATGTGGTATTGATATGCGGTAATACTCTGGAAACGTGGTAAAGTCAATTAAACAGGGCAGAGGTAGGATTGCTGAGTAGCCATGTGAAATATGTGGTCATAAATTTAAGCCTGATTATAAGTTTTCTCCAGTGATGTTCCGATTGTGGAATGAGGGGTGTCAATTAGCAGACTCAGTGAGAGGAGAGAGGGGGAAAAGAGTATTATTTTTGACTAGAGGATCTATAATGGATAAGGAAGGGAAGAGGAACAAGGAAGGTAAAGTGGTGGAGTGAATGGCCTGGGACTACTCCAGAAAGCAAGCTGCAGGGGGAGGTTGGGGTGAAAAGAACATTGGAAAGGGAGATTTAGCAGGACAACTACTGAGTAAGTAGGTGGCAGTGGAGACCTGGGCTGGGTCACACACACACAGTGCAGTAGGGAAGGCATGTGACACATGATTTAGGAGACTTGTAAGTGTGGCCAAACAGGAGGGGTCCTCTCCCAGGGCAGCATGGACTTTCAACTCCTGAGTATTATTTACTGTTCGAGTAGAGAGAGCGATCACTGTCTCTTGACATAGAATCCCTGCTGCCCTCCCAATAACTGAATTCCTCTGCTTGGCTAGACTAAGAAAGCCACTTTTACCACTGTACTTAAATACTGGTAGTATTCCCACACTCGGCTACCCTTCTGCAGGCCAGCAATAGGGAGTGAGGCTGCTTACTATCCTGCTTCAGTTCAGATTTTTGTTTGATCCAGTGTTCATAAAATAACTATAATATTCAAGTCACAGAGCATTTATTTCAACTTTAATATACAATTAAAACAAATGTATATTTTTATATTTTAGCAAGATACTATTATAATGACTATTAGGAGCTTAAAAAGTACTGGTCAAAACAGCCTGCTTAGGAGTGAAGAGATGTTCGGACAATAAAGTAACTGGAGCCATAACTGAATAAACACACTCTCCCACGATGTGCTCAAAGTACCGACTTACACTCAGGGAACCATTTTAAATCCGAGCCTTCTCCCCTTTCTCAGCATGGCTAAATTTTTATTACATGTAGTATATTCTGAACTAGTAATACCTTCTATTTAGTCTGTATTCATTTAAAATATATTTTATATGATAAACTTTATTAAACTAGTTTTATGAGTATAGTTAACTTGGTAAGATTTGTGCAATGTAAATAGTACTACAAAAACGAGCAAATGCCTATTACTGTTTGGTTTCCCAAAAATTTCTCTTTAAAAGAAGAGTAATATTCTATAGAAAGAAGTCTCTTGAGGTTGGAGTCATGTTAAAGTAGTTCTTTCTCATCCATAAGACGACATTTCTTTGGATTTGGAGGCTCCTACAAAAGCACTCTTCCCTGGGTGACATGTGTATTTTTCTCTTTGTAGGGCTACTCTGGTATTTCCTGTTATACACAAAAAGGAATAAGTGGATAAAACTTGATAACAACTAGACATCACACACGAACATTTCTTTCATGAGCCATGAATAATGACATCAGTCCTCTGCGTACATTAAGAAGCTCCTCTTCTTGCTATAGCCGGGGAGGGGGGGGAAAAATCAAACTTTAAATTATCACTGTAAAACCACCAAACAGGAAAAAAAAAACCTTGGGCTTCTTTTTAAAACAATCCCTTTCATAAGGTTATTTTGTATCAGTGCTCATTCTATCTAACCCCTCTCCTCCCCGGATCTATTCCTAGCTAGCTACAGAGTTCAGGGATCATCACTGATATTCTAGATCAACTGAGAGATCCAGTCTTTGAAATACCAAATTGTTGAAAATTTTTTTTTTCTAGACTGAATTTCATTCACCAGTCTAGTTAGCTTGTTTGCTTCAAGCTAAGGTGGCTTAGCTACAAAGTCCTGATCTTCTACTAATCCAGCATAGTGAGATTCTATTAAAATTAAGTGCATTACAAGGAAATCATTCTTTAACTCATTTTAAAATCTGCAAACTGATATTCCTTTTTTCCTTAGGACAGACTCATTTTAATCACCTCTATTAATATTTTACTATAAATTTGCTCCCATTATTCTAATTTAAACAACTAAAACTCTCTCTCAGTCCAAAAAGAAAGAAAAGCCTGTGACAGAATTGTCATTGACTGGTGGCTGGTGCACGTGAAACCCTGACCTGAGAGTGGACTTACTGTTTCCTTCAGGAGCCTGTCTTGCAGCATTTTCATGTTTTCTTTCATCGAACACATCTATAAATACATATTTCATCTATGAAATTTACTGTAAAATTTTCACAGCAAAGAGGTATTGAGAGAGAGGATATATCAACGTGTAAAAGCTGGTACCTCAGATGTAAAAACAGTGTCTTCATAATCAGTGTTGTAGAAGACATTTTTGTCCAGTGACGCTTTCAAAAGGTGAAGCCTAACAAAAGGAGTTACCTTTGTAGTTATCATTTTAAATTGCTATAATTCAGTGATTGGATTTTTAGATTAAAAATGTATAAAGAACGTCACACTAACCTCTGCTGTTCACTTTTTTGATAGGCACTGAACTTCTGAAATGTCTTCTCCCAGAAATCCTAAATTTTAAAATACAAAAACTCTTGGAGAATTACTATATTCCTAATTTAAATAAACAATGTGGCTATATGCTAAGCATATTCTAGATATTATACACTCTCTCTCAGGGTTCTCCCCTTATTATCAAAGGTATTTATCATAAGCTTCAGTCTACAAGTGTGTGTATATGAAATCTAAAACCATTTCCTAAAGAACAAAATTAACAGTTTTCCCGAGTGTAGCTCTTTAAAAAAGTTCTTAAAAGCACAAACCACAAACTCCTTCTCCAAATCTTTTAAAGACTGTGAATCTTTTTCAAAATTCTCCAGCTCCTCTATGATGATGAATTGGAACTTATCAAGTTTTTTGATCCTATTAAAGAAACAAAATGAGGTTATTTTTGTAAACTATAGCATTCAGAAGATTTCAAAAGAGGTTTTTATTACAGACCTATACTCCTGAATCTGATGGTTCATTGTGTTCAGATGTTGTTGAGCTGTTTTCCAAGATTGCTTAGTAAAATAATCCATCATTTTTTGGCGGATCTGAAAAATACTAATTTTTAACTTGAAGACTCTTTACAAAATAATCTAACTCAGGCTATGTTAAGAACAAAGGCTTTACCATGTGAATGACTAAGAACTCAGAAAAGTAACAAATGAAAAACTTGGTGATTTAAACCCAAGTGTTAATTAGCTCAGTCAGGGCAGCATCTGGTTCCAACAAGAAGGTTTTGACTAAGGGTTTAATTGATCATTGTTTTTGTAAAGACACCACAGTCTACATTATTTACAAAAATGCTACTGATTATAATTCTCTTCGGGAACAGAGCCTAAAAGTCACACTCAGAATTACCATCTTCCATGAAAACATATTTGCTAGATTAGCCAGATGCGGAACAGGATATATAAATCAGGGCTTCTCTGTTTAGGCTAGGTTGACCTTTGATAATTAAAATATACAAATTCTTAGTTTCAGAGAGAAGAAAAAGATAAGGAAGAGATGGGACTGATGATAAAAGATTTTTTTCTGTACAAGTTAACAGCAAGCAAAGAGAACTAAACACAGGCATGTGAATTAAAAATTGTTCTAGAAAGTATTTTTGTAAGCATCACCTCACTGGAGCCTCAGCAGCTAAGGCTCCGCAGGTGTGCAGACCTGGTGACAAAGAATGAGAGGGGCTCCATCCTTTATGCTCTGTGATGGTGCCCTCTCTAGAAGTCCTCTCCATGCCATAAAAAGATGAGGCATGAAAATTGTTCGGAAAAAAAGAAAAATCGTGCCAAGAGTCCAAATGGTAAACAAACTGAAAAGGGAAATAAGACAAAGAATCTAGCAAAAGAAAGAATATGGATAACGCACAAATTTTAGAAGAGAAACCTGGCTCCTAAGATGAATCATTCCACTTTTCACCAGTCCATGAGGACCAAGGGAGTTAACAAATGGGTATTTTGTTGCCAAAGGATCAACCCAGCTAATAGTCTAGGAGAAAGCTAGTATCTTAGCATATTATTGGGTATAAATCATAATTTAAAGAATGGTAACTCACATGAAACTTCCTTCTAAAATCTATGTTGAGGCTTTCGCACATCACCCCTAGCCCTGAGATCTCACTTTCCCAGCTCTCCCCACGGATAGAAAAGTCATTTGTTGATAATGGAGATATGCTTCCAGACACTAAAAAATGAAGACAATCAGGTAAAGTTAAAATATGTATTACAAATTTAGTCTGAAGTTAAACTTCATGCAGTTTAGAAGCTCATGAAGCTGAGAAAAAAATCTTATTTTCATTCTATGCATGATCTAAGAATTGACATAAAAGGTAGACCTGTTTTTCAATTTAAAAATATTTTGATTTCTAAAAAATCTTGGCAATGGTAATATTGGGATGGAACATTTTTGGACTGATCATTTTCTAACTATTTCCATGTTAATAACCAAATATTTAATGACACACCAATCTCTCAGTAAATTTATATTCTAGTAAAGCTTATATGTGGTAATCAATAATAGAATCATAAAGGAGATTTATGGGTACAAACACACCCTTACTGCCATATTTTTCACATAAAATGAACTTTGTGATAAAGCATCATCCTTATTAGACTGATCCAGAATTCTCTTTACACAGGGGATTTTTTTGTGGATCATTCAAGATCTAAAACCAAGTTCCACAATAATTGCATTTTGACAAAGGCATTTGATCTACCTACCTTTGTAAGTGTGATGATCTCTATCTTCGGTTTTAGACAGTTTTTTGGGAAGCAAGTATGCTCTCCCTTCCTCCTCCTCTTCCAATTGTATTTCATCAGCATTACTTAGATTATCTTCAATGTACATTCGTTTGCGACTAAGATGCTGTGTAGGGCCTTAGGTACAGTTAAAAAACAACAGTGCTACAATCTTGATTAAAAATACCTAATAATTGTCTTGCTTTTATTTAAAAAAAAAAAGGCTTTCAGTTATTTGTTTTTAGGCAACTGTGCATTAAGCTCTATTCTCCATTTGACATTAATTAAACTGAATAAATTTTGTGACTTCAACTAGAATTCCTTTAGATGCACAGTAGTTCAGTAATACTGTTTTAAAGCAGTGTAGGACTACAAACCTGACACATGAGGAGAGTCACAAGGCATGTCACACCATATTTGCTCTCTTTCTTCACTAGACAGGGATAGTGGAGATGCGGAATGACTTCCCTAAAACAGATATTAGAAATTGGAAACAAATTCTGTAAGCGCTCTTGGCTTCGCCTTTGACCATCTTTCTCAAACCCTAAAGCAAGGGAATTGCAAATGGGGTCCATTCCTTTTTCAGATAGTTTTGTTTATATCCCTTCCTCTGCATCTCTAACACAACCACACATTAATGAAAATTCCTCTGTTCACTTCAATCCTAAATTACAGCAATAATTTTCAACTACTATTCTTCCTTAGTAGGATTTCGATTTCTTTGAGTCAGGGAATGGGAAGTCATACAAAACAGAAGTCTAAACTCCTCTCTCAACCTGCATTTCAGCCACACCTTTTCATCTAACCTGGTGTTTTCCTGTTTCAGTACGCAAGTTTCTCCATTCCAGTCAAATGAGTCATTTTCCTCTTCCATGAAAATGCATGCCCACCCCAGCTGCCTTCCTTTACTTATTAGGTAGTAGATCCAGACCAAGCAGAGAAGGAACAGAAGCCTATCTACTGAGCTGGAGGTCGAGCCCTCCCCAAGCTATAAAATTCTGCCTTACCGTTCTGTGTTTTACAGGTTATTACAGTATTTTTGAGGATGAACTGATGGACTGCTACAGTGACACAAAGCTCAAACAAAGTTCTATATAATGAAACCAGAAAGTCCCAGTTATAACTGTGCATGTCAGTGGCTCAGCAGCTATATCCTCACTATTTAAGACCTTACAGCTTCTCATTTAAAAAATTTCAACTTTTTTCCATGATCAAACCATCCTGCATACTTTAAACATCAGATTTTCAGTAACAGTTAAAAATATTAAAATATAATTATTAAAGGCCAGTAATCTGATTCTTGTAAGAACAATCTTAGTTTAAGTTGGATGGTTATACTACCCTTTAAACCTCTATTGCTTTGTATAGGATTTTCATTGTTTGCAAGTTCAACTTCATCAACTTTTTTCTGAACTATAAATGCTTACATCTGAGTAGTTGTTGCAATTGTATCTTGTGTAAGTACCACAGAATTTCTGTTTTTTCCATTCACAACAGTATTATTAATTGGAGTGAGCCTGGGCTATGAATGAACGAGACATATGCAAGCCCAAAGGAAATTAGAAAATTATTTAAAGCCAAAACACAACAATATGAAACCAAAACTACTTGTGTTTTGAGGGAATAATTCATTTGCTGCTAAAATTCAACACCCATTCCCAATTAAAGGGGAAAAAATCCTTAGACAACTAAAACATTTATTTGATAGAAGTAACCACCAAAAACTACGGAATAAGCACGCCTACTGGTATGGTATCTAGTTAACACTGTCCCTGAGGTCATCATCACCTTAACAATAAAAAACAAGTATAAGGACTGGAATGGAAAATGCAAAAATTATCATGAGTAATTGTCTATATTCAAAATCCAAGAGACCCTAGGCAGGGAATTATGATAGAATTAGTCTTTGTAGTTGGGGATATAAAAATCAATAGTGTTTCTATACAAAAGCAAAAAATTAACCCAGAAAATTTAGTTTTTTTTAATACAGAAAAAGGGAAATACATAAAACACAGGAATTAATCTATTTTCTTTGTGGAAGATTTGGCATAATTTTGTTGGAAATAGCACCAAAATGTAGAGAGAAAAATATGTGGACGAGAAAGCTCAGTATCAATATTGGAAAATGGCAATTCCCTTAGACAAACTGCATAATTTACATGAATGAGTAGAGGGCCAAGAATGAGAGAGGTGTGGTGTGGTGAAGCCCCTGTAAGGCTCTACTCATGATGTGGCCTCAGTACAGAGAGAGCCTGCCTCACAGCTGCCCCCCTCATTGCCGGGGCTGTGCCCAGATGAGCACTGCAAACGATGGAGACAGCAGGGTACCTCATGCATGATGCTGCACTAATTCACTACCCACGTGCAAAGAGAAATCCTAGAAAAATTGAAAACCTAAAAGTTAAAAGGCATCAAAACTAGTATTTTTACCAGAAAGGAATATGACAGTAGCTGAGGGATTTGTTGAACACAAAGACTGGTAAATTTTATGGTATCATTTTTTTGTCATATGGAAGTTTTTTAAGTGAAAAGATAACATACTGGAAAAAGAATGTTTTCATTGTACGTAACCAATACAGAATTAATATCTAGAATATTTTAAGAACTCCTACAAATTTATAAGAAAAATCAGACGATGCAATTAAAAAATTAGAAAAAAAAATAGGCAATTCAGAAACCAGCCAAAAACTATGAAATACTGATGCTGTTAATTGGTAAAATGCAGATTAAAGTTCCTCACTGGGGTGCCTGGGTGACTCAGATGGTTAAGCGTCTGCCTTCGGCTCGGGTCATGATCCCGGGGTCCTGGGATCAAGCCCCGCGTCGGGCTCCCTGCTCAGTGGGGAGTCTGCTTCTCCCTTTCCCTCTGCCTCTCTCTCTCTCTCTCTGTGTGTGTCTCAAATGAATAAATAAAATCTTTAAAAAACAAAGTTCCTCACTATAATTACAGATTGGCAAAATGAGAACCATCTGGTAACAGCCGGTTAAAACTGTAGAGAAATGGGCACTATCACATGGCAGTGTTGGAGTGTAAGCTGATAGAACTATTTATATAGCAAATTTCTAATATCTAAGAGTCAACAGTAAATGGGAAACAAATGGCCAATAAGTATGTGACAATTAAAATTCCAACTAGCACCGAGTAACATAAAAGAAAATGGGCAGCGGATTATCTAGGTTTTGAGATTTGCAAGATGGAATACTGAGGGGAGAAAGGGTTCAGGGAAACCAAGGATAGTAGAGCAATATTGACAAAGGATGGTGGGATGATGATCTAGCAGGAAACTGGTGTTCAAACTGTGGTCTGTAGAAACTGAGTCTTGCCAAGGTGCCGTGGGGGTTATTGGGGAGGAAGGTCAAGTAGGCTAGGGTGCAGACCTCCTGCTTTAAATAGTGTAGCTCTATTTTTATCTGTTTGGCACATTGGTGCTTTCATGAGAGATTTTGTTAGAAAAATATGCTCTGTGAAGACTACTTGCTAAATAGAATAGAAGGAGCTTAAAAGTCTATAGGAAAAAAAACATTCAGTTTGAAATGCTAGGACAGAAGTTTGGTTTAATCAGAGATTTCAGACCATGGCTGTAGGTGTACTGAACTCTCATTAATTCCATCTCTGTGTACAGAGGTTAGTACATATCAAGAGGATAATATATTTGGGTATTTACTATGTATCAGGTAGTAATGCATGCGCAATCAGACTAATTTTCCATGGCCCCACTATGCAGATGAGAAAACTGAGGTGCAGGGGGACTCATTAACTTGTAAAATGTTACACAGTCAGCAAAGAGTGGAGCCAGGATTTAAATGCGAATCTGTCTGACTCAAACCTCTTTCTACTATACCCAGTTATAGTAAATTATAATATCTTGGCAGTCAGTTGTATAACTTTATTACTGCTTTAAAATTCTCTAATTTAAGCCATTTATACAACCCAAGTCAAAAAAAAGGGAGTGGAGGTGGGGTGGGGTTTGTAAACTGGTACCAAAGTATCCACAACTTAAAACTATTCCTTGTAGGCATGACAGTTTTAGCTATCCTCCCTCACTTTGACTGTAATTGATTCCTATCTTTAATGTCTTTTTACAACCCTTGTGAACATACCTACATATTAAGAAAAAATGGTACAGGGCGCCTGGGTGGCTCAGTCGGTTAAGCGACTGCCTTCAGCTCAGGTCATGATCCTGGAGTCCCAGGATCGAGTCCCGCATCGGGCTCCCTGCTCAGCAGGGAGTCTGCTTCTCCCACTGACCCTCCCCCCTCTCATGTGCTCTCTCTCTCTCATTCTCTCTCTCAAATAAATAAATAAAATCTTTAAAAAAAAAGAAAAAAGAAAAAATGGTACATATAACAATATACAAAAGAGGAAGAATAAAGAATTTTTCATTTATCATTCAAATTGTTAATATTCATTCACGAACTATGTGATTTGGATGTACAGACAAGTGAGGAGTGCCACTGTGGGAATGATCATTCCTATCCCAATACTCCTAGTAGCACTTAGTACGTCCCACACCACACAACCTTCCTCCCGTACAGCTACTCATTAGTCTTAGAAGTTTCACGGAGGCTATTTTACTTATCAGTAGGTTATTCTTCTCCCGCAGACCAAACCCAGAACTCTATGTTAGGTGGATAAGCAATGTATATTTGATTAAGATTAGAGGCAAATGATTTACCCTCTTCAGATATATCTGATAAAGGAAAAAAATAATGTATATTCTTACCAACAAGAAGGATCGTGGAATTGGCGAGCAACTTTCTCTTGCACATAAATTTTTATCACTGTTTTTAGGCGACTTTTTTGGACCTCCAACTCTGTATTTACTGCTTAAGGATTCAGGTGATGAAGTTTTTGGAGAAGGTGATAGGGATTTTGTTACACGGTCATAATCCTGAGTAAAATCCCTTTCTCTTATTTTCTCTATACCTGTAATGCCTCACAAAACACAAAAAACAGATGGCAGGTATCATCACTGGTGTCTGTTTCAGAAATAGTACGATTAAATTCTAAGAATATAATGATTAATCAAATCCTCAAATCTTATCTATATTTAAAAAGGTAAATGTTTAATAAATCAAGACCAAATATGTAAAACTCTGAAAAATATAGTTCAATTTAAAACGTAATCATAAGAACTATGGTATGAGCTGCTCTGTGATGATCAACCTAAGTATTATCTTGAGTATTTTGACATCATAGCCAATACAGTCAAATAGTAAAGTCACAGAATTTTCTGGTTGGAGATGGCTTGGGAAATCATCTTATCTAAATCCTTCATATATAGCTGAGGAAATTCATAGCCAAAATAAGTCTTTGTATAAATGAATTCTCAAGACAGTTTTCAGGTCGGATAAGGGCATGTACATCTGTCTTCTAGTATGTGGTTATCTGACCTGTCAGTGGTCCTGAGCGCTATGAAAATATTCTAGAAAAGAACAATATAGCTACTTTGGAGGAAGTATATGTTAACTTATTTAAATCCCGAATTTTAACTGAAAAGATGGATACTTGGAAATGCTTTAAAATATCCTTAAAAGGAAGTGAAGTAGATAAAAAGTACAAACTTACAGTTTCTATGCTGGAAAAGTGTGTGATATGTGTATGTTTGTGTGTGTGTGTGTGTGTGTGTGTGTATACACCAGAGCTCCAAAGAATATAAATTTTTGTCAGTTATTTTTAAATAAAAGTAAACCTCAAATCATGAAGATAATCTGCTATGGGTCCACAGAATGACCATGATATTCCTTGGAGACTTTTGTCAATGAAATGTAAAAAAAAAAAAAAAAGTAGAAATCCCCATCATTCATGTTATTAAATTTCATGTTATTAAATATATTTGGGGATTAAAAACCTAAAAGTTTATTCAGCTTTCACATTAT
>NW_023270490.1:9435640-9502644 GCF_011800145.1 Mirounga leonina
AAATATTTTATAATATAAAATATAAAGCATTTGATCTTTAACTTCCTATCATGAAAGACGAATGTCACAGGGACACTGTCCTGATGTCTATTTCACAAAGACCAAGTTACCAGCATTAACTAGTTCAAAAAATGAAGTTTTGACTACCTATAATTTTGAAGGGCATATTTAAGATTAATCATCAACTGTATTTTCACACAGAGTCATAATAGAAATTTATTGAATAATTAAAAGAAAAAATGATACTGACATCTCATTACTTCTATAGATGACGGGCTCCCGGATAAGGATATAGGAGATAAGCCAAGGCTATTATCCCTTATAGCATCTTTTAGGAGAGCTGAATTTTTCCATCCTTTTGATATATCCTTTTGTGTTTCAGCAGAGAAGGTGTTCTTTTGTTTCTTTGGAAGCTTCATGGTTTTGCTTCTGGAATGGATATTCTCCTCCTAAATGTATTGATAACTTTCAAATCATACTTGAATGCAAATAATTTATACTTAGACACATAAAACAAATTGTGCTGAAATACTAAATATCTTCTATTACTACTTACAGGCATAACAGGGGCCTCAATATGAGTAGTGAAGGGCTTTCTAATATATTAGAAGACATATGACAAATTCACAGGAAAATATAATACATGGATTATAATAGCTTAAGAAATACAAACAAAATGCTGTAAGGAGAAAATTATATTCAATTTAGGTAAACCAGAAAGAGTTCTTGGATTTCATGGTACCTGACATGCTTGGGAGTTGTAAAGGCAGATGGTGAAGGAAGACCTCCTAAGGCCAGGGGACCCTGATAGAGCACAGGGGGTGGAGAGTCACGGGTCTCACTGGGTATATGTGTTGCCAAAGCGAGCATGTCACAGGTCCCATTTGGGAGTCACAGGTTACTCCATCTGTTTCAGCTCTGGGTATATACCAGGGAACTGGGGAAATGAGCTTGCAGAGGTATTCTGATGCACTGAATATTTCACTATGTGGAGATTTTCAGGGTTTTTCTTTGAAGAGGGATAAGAGGAGAGGGGGCTTGGGAAGAATTAGCCAGCTATATGTATAGTAAATGAAAGTAAGAAGTGATAGAAAATGTGGAGATAAGCTATAAAGTCCTTAAAATCATCTAAGCAAAGGGCAGCAAGGTTATAAACAGGGGAGGTGGAAGTTCAATGCTGGGAAATCAGAACAGTGTACCTTTATCTCTCTGAGCCTCAATTCCTCATTTGTAAAATGAGATGTCGATAAAGTACTAGTCACCTATGGTACTTAAGAGAGTTTAAGAAGTTAAAGTACTTAGCATAGCACCTGGCACACTGTAAGCACTGGGTTGTTGTTTTGTTTTTTACTTTGTTAAAAAAGCTTTAAAGCACAGATGGCTACTGATACATCTGTAACATTACAAGACAGAAACCAGGGATGGACACAGGTGGGCAGTGAATGGGAAGAACCTCAGGTCCATTCAAGAGAAAGATTCACAGCTTCCCAACAGTCTGTACTTTTCTGAAGTAAAATTTTGGAAAAATCAAGCATTTTTCTAATTCAAAGATATTATCTTCAAGTTATCATTTTCCTAGAGTCAAACATCTGTTTTGGAACATTAATGCCAACTTATCACAAAATTGCCTAAAGATCAATTTTCAGTCTATAAAATTTCTCATATAGAAGGTTAATCTTAAAATGTGACAAATTTGACATTTCTGCAAAAATATATTCTATATTTAGTATTTTCACAGGCTTTTCAGAAATTTTTAATCTGAATTATATCTATTTACCTTTACTAGCAATTTCTCTTTAAACGAATGTGAAAATTCTTGTTCACTCTCTGATTCTGAATTTGAAAGATCTTTATAATTTTTTTTGGTTTTTGCCGCTCTTCGTGGAAGTCTGGTTCTCCCATCTGGAACTGTCTCCTCTACCTTTTTGGTGATGTTTTTGTTGGGTGTCTTTAGGAGAAAAATTTCTGAATTATTAGATCAATATTTGAGATATAAGAAATACAAGCTATTTTCTATAAAATTGGCACTGTGACAAGAAATACATAAAATATTTGTAGGAATAAAAAAGATTCTTGATTAACATTTTTAAAAGACGGGATTTTATCTTTCTGCCCAAATATCTTCTTTATACCTTTTTTTTTTTTATCCCTGTCATTAAAGCTCTGAGAGGCCTGGTATATATTACCTAACTTACATAAAAAAGAGGAGAGGAAAAAAGAGAAGCAGAGATATGAAAAGTTCCTAAAACCACAGAATAAAATAGACCTAAAACAGGCCAACATGATCCAAAAAGGCAGAAGGTAGGAGGATGCATGCAAAGGTTAGAACAATTATAGAAAAACAAGTAACAATAAGGATAAAATTATGAGATGAAAAATGAATTTTTTTACATGACAGAAGAAAAATAATTTTAAAGTGATGTTTGAACACAAACTTCTTGGCTTTACCACTTTAGATCTTGGTTGACCCCTTTCTAAAGATGATCCTGCAATTCAAGAAAATAAGTTTTTCAAATAGATAAGAACTGGCATTAAAATTTATTAGAATATTTTTGCATAGAAGTTAAAATCATAACAAGAATATATCTTTAAACTCATTCAAAAATTTAAATTACAAGATGATCTGAGGCTAAATTGACATTGATAACTTTATAATGTTTGGTAGGATATGAATTACCAGTTTCCTTTCTCCTCCTTTACATCCTAAAACTTTTTAAACATGCAAGAGAATACATAAGTTAGAAAGTGAACACCTACATACATCTACCATTCAATTTAAGAGCTGGATTATGAATAATTATGTATCCATTTATGTGTATTCTCTATGATGCTCAATATCCCCTCTGCCAAGAGGGAATATTTTCATTATCCTGAATTATTTCTCATTCACTTGGTCTTAAAGTTTTACTTCACAGATATATATCCCTAAACAATATAGTGAACTTTATAAGACAGTATCATCTCATAGGTAATATTCTATGATTTGCTTTATTTTTCACCCTTGTTTCTAAGATTCATCCATATTGCTGAGAATAGCTTTAGTTTCTATTCCCTTTTTTGTCTTTCAAGCACAATCAACTTTCTAAATATTCTCTGAAGCCTAAGAAATGGGATTATCCAAGCCAAGGAAGCAATGAAGTTCTGGGAGAAAGATCTTCCAATCCTGGCAATAAGCCAGCCCCTACATATTGACTTGTAGTCATTCAGCCATTTAAACAATTCACTCAGAGGTTCAATTTTAGAAGTATTTACTGATGACAGTATTCTACTCTCTGTTACAAATGACTGCAAACTCCCTGAGAGCATGTGAATCTTATGTTTCCCCTTGGCTTAGGACACGCTGCTTCAAAGTCCAGACACGTGACCAGATGTAGTACATCTTTCAGCATCTTCCCACAAGTCTGATCTGTGTTCCAAGTACCCCAATACTGCACTCCCTGCACTAGCACGTGATGCTCTTTCAGACTTGTCTCTTTTACAGATGATAATACTGCTGCTTCTCTTCCTCATATACAGGATAGGCTTCATCTGTTTTCAAGATTCAGCCTCATTTATGAACACATGCCAAACTTCATTTCCATATTTCTATTTTTACTTCTATTTAAGCCATCACTGGTCCCCCCGACACAAGCACAAATGTTATGACTGGTTATTTTTATCCTGACATAAAAAAGCTGATTCCCTTAAAATATTTATCAATTTAAAAGTTGATTCCCTTAAAATATATATCAATTTAAAAGTTCAGAGTTATGTTGTCTTCTTTTAAAAATGAAATATATGAAATCTTCGTGTTTTAGCAAACAATCCATTTTCCTGGATTAGGAAAATGCATTAGGTCTAGCTAAAAACCCATACCGCAAACTCTTATCCAACTACTTCAAGAGAGTCACTAGACAAAGCAGAAGCCATATGCTGGGAAGATAATCTGTGGAAGATTTAGGCAAAAATATTTCTGCAAGAAAATTGTTTTCCTTACAATATATCTTTATATGAATTCTATGTGAATTCCTAAAAAGTATATGCATTGGGTATGACAGGAAATGGGATGTGCAAGACTTGATTTTTGCTTAGAGTGCTGGTTTCATGAATACTTAATAATACATCATTCACAATAATTGCTAAATAACTGAATCACAGCCATGAGTAGACAAACGAGAGTATGCATGAACCGAAAATATGACAATCATATTTTGTGTCTCTAAGACCCCAGTAAAAAAAATAATTTATATATAACCATATTACTAAAAATAATAAAACAAAAAACAAAACCACTGTGGTGGTGTGGTGTATTTGCTCTTCTTTTCTATTCACAAGGCTATGTAGTTATAAATACTAACTACATATACAAATATACTTATCAACCAACAAAACATTCCATATAGTTGAAATGGTAAAATCATTTGCAACATTTCTCTAAAAAGTGATTTCTTACTTGATTTCCCACTTTTAGGTTTCTTCACATTTTTATTTCTGCTATAGTCTACTAGCTGTGGTTTTGATTTTGGTTCCTTTAGCCAGCTAACATCAGTCTTGCTGTCATCACATCTGTATTCTGTGTCAGTATCACTAAAGAGATTTTTCTTTTTAGGATTTGTTACAATCTATAAAAAAAAAAAAAATCCTTGTAATAGATGAAGAAATGTGTCTCATCATACTATGCAAGGTAAGTTAAGCCAAAAAAAAAACAACAATCCCAAAGAGCAGAAAAACTAACTTCTTAATTTTTTGGCATACTAATTTACCTGGCATTAAGGAAAACATACCTAGAAAGTCTCTCAGAAATCCAGATCAGAGATTGAGATTCATAATTTGTTGTTGTTAAAACCACTTATGACCACAGAGACAAAAGCCGATGTCATCAAAGAAGGTAACCAAAGCTATCATATCTTTTATTACTAGATGATTACAAATAGCTCAGAGACCATGCCAAAGTCATAGCAGGCACGTGGATAATCTCACAGAGGGGGAAAAATCCAAATAATTGTTTTCTAGATCTGTGATCATCTTTGGCATTGGAAAATTATTTTTAAAATAATTAGGATATAACTTACTCTTTTATCTTTTGTTTTGAGAGAAGTTTCAAGTTCATCATGATTCCTTAAACCTATCCTTAAACAAAAATATGCATTAATTTTAATTAACTTTATTATTTGCTCTCTTAAGGTAACATACACCAGACAGACCGGAGTTTTCAGCCTTGTTCTTTTACTAATTTACTATATAATTCTGGCCAAGTTGCTTATGCTCTCTGACCTCAGTTAATTGTAAAAATAACAAAGTCAGATGAAAGGACTAAGTCCTTTCAGTTTTATCATCTAAGAGACACAACTAATATTAAAAGTACATAGAATCTGCATATTAATTTTAGAAGCAAAGGCTGAAATATTAGAAATATAATGGGGGTAATCATGCCAGTAGCATTTTTATTCATTCTTCTCATATATTAAAAATTCTCAGACAAACTGGGAGGAAATATTGAAGAAAAAGAACAATTAAGAAGTTTATTTTAATTTGATACATCTAATTATTATAAAAGCACCTACAATTTTATTGAATTATCCAAACAGGCTTCTGTAGCTGTAGCTTGAAATTCCTGGATCTATATTGTGAATAAACATTAAAATTTTCTTAGTGTTGAAATAAGGCAAACAAAAATTAAAAAAATAAACATATAAAATCTGGTTTCTATTACTTCCTATCATAAAATGCATCTAATAAAATTAATTTTACTAAAATATTTTTATATTTAAGAAGAAAGCTAATACTATAAAATATACTAAAAACATAATAAATAGGAGTAATTATTTTAAAATTTTATATCAAGAAGGAAAGTGATTTTCTTAATGTAGTAGTGTGAGTCCCCCCATAGCCCAATTACCCATTTTTCTCTACTTTAGTCCAAAGGATTTGAAAGGAAACCAAATATACCTAAGTTGGTGCCAAATAAATTCTAAAATATTTTAAAGCATATCTATAAGAGAATGGAAACCAAAAAACACACTGTAATAACTATACAGTGAATATAAAATAAATACTAAATACAAAATACTGATTTCTAGCTTACTCCAAGTTTTATAATAGGCTCATCAGCTCCATTCAAATTAAAATTGTAAACATCATTCCTGTAAAAATGAAGAGAAATATTAACTCCATTATATAATAAATTTTCTTCAAATATGAATTAAACTAAGATCTATGGAAAATTACTTACAATGGGCATTCAGAAGTAACATTAACAAA
The DNA here is from genome assembly GCF_011800145.1 of Mirounga leonina. Lineage (NCBI taxonomy): Eukaryota > Metazoa > Chordata > Mammalia > Carnivora > Phocidae > Mirounga > Mirounga leonina. The sequence goes on from NW_023270490.1 coordinate 9,441,881, forward strand.
AGTAGTCTTCAGTTGTCTATAACTTTTTTTCTGAACCTTTTCCTAAATACAAAAGAAGTTTATATAACATTCAAACTTGTACATTCGTATACTTGGCAAACAAACAACATATGCAATTATAGTTTCATATATTTTCTACTTGTTTCTACTCATGTTTTACATCTGTAACGATTTCCTTTTTTTTTTAAAAAAGATTTTATCTATTTATTTGACACAGAGAGAGAGAGAGCAAGAGAGAAAGCACAAGCAGGGGGAGCGGCAGGCAGAGGGGGAAGCAGGCTCCCCACCGAGCAGGGATCCTGATGATGGACTCGATCCCGGGACTCTGGAATCATGACCTGAGCCGAAGGCAGTGGTTTAACCAACTGAGCCACTCAGGCGCCCCTGTAACGATTTCCTTAATGTAAACTGAATAAAAGTATTAAACATCCACACCTATAAAAATTTTGAAGACTTTAAGTACTAACAGCATAACTGAAAGTACCGTAAATCAAATATAAAATGTAAATATAAAATATAAAATTAAATATAAAATGTAAATATAAAATATAAATTAAATATAAAATATAAAATCTAAGAGCATAATTGAAAGCACTGTAAATTACATCTTTATTTGCACTGACACTCCTGTACATAGGTAAATGCTATCCTACAAGCTGAACCTTAGTGATTTTAGAATCACAAAGCAAGCACGTTTCTTTTCTTCCCAGACTCATTTGCTTTAAAGTCGTAAATAGAAAAACTTTGGGAGAGACTAAGGTTTATGTAAAACCACTATTAATATCACTAAATGATTGATTACTGAACAGAAATACTCTGAAGTCTAATAAGTTGGAAATATTAAAACTATTCATTTTAGTTGTTATTCATATTAAATTTTACTATGTATTTTGGCTGTTTTATATATAATTATTTGTATTATTTCAAAGTTTATCCCTTAATATATTATTCCTCTGATCACTTATCTCTGTTATCTTTTCCAATAGGATTTTTGCCAGCATTTACATACACCCGTTCAATTCATCTCTTGTGTGTTAGCATGTGCTAGGTATTACAGAAGACACCAAAAATAAGCCAAAATATTAAAAAGGATACCAAAGGGAGCGAAAGTGTTATACAGGATACAAAGATGATTCTAAGCAGAAACATGCTAATTAGAAGACACAGGAAAGATAAAAAGAACGGCAACAGTGAGTAAAATATCAAAAAATGGTACAAAGAAATCGGGTGTGTAGATTCAGAATTCTTGCCCATTTGGATTTTGAGTCAGGACACCTTGGAAGTTTTTAAAAAGAAGGCAGACTCTGAAGCAAGACTTGCAAGGAGGAATCAAGTTTTGATTACCAGAAAAGAATGTGAGAGCATGCTGACTCAGTTCAAATTTTTTTCTGAAGAGGGGAAGAAAAAGAGAATAAACACTTGGAAGACACTTCAGGGAATCTCAAGTTCTTCTGCTTCAGCGAAAGGAGACGTGCATAGGGAGCTAATACTAGGAAATAAAGATGGACTTTTTTTTTTTTTTTAAGATTTTATTTATTTATTTGACAGGGAGAGACACAGCGAGAGAGGAAACACAAGCAGGGGGAACGGGAGAGAGAGAAGCAGGCTTCCTGCGGAGCAGGGAGCCTGATGCGGGGCTCGATCCCAGGACACTGGGATCATGACCTGAGCCGAAGGCAGACGCTTAACGACTAGGTTATCAAATTTGTGGGCAAATTTTGGTGCCCCAAAGATGGACTATTCAAAGGGACTAGGAAGCCAGCCTGAGTCTCCACTTAGTAAGCAACAGGGACCAAAGAAGGAATTGGAACAAGAGAATGGCCTGACGGGAGCTTTAAAAAGAAAAAAAGCTTGTACTGAATAGAATGACAGCTTGGCAAGAGAAATACTAGAGGCAAAAAGAATTACATAAAGGCTATTGCAATAATCTAGGGACGAGAAATTAGAACTCAAACTAGGAAAAAGGAGTTGCATAGGCAGCAGAGGGGAGATTTAAGAGGAACATACAGAAGGTGAACCTCAAAACTTGAAATTAAAATGGATAGAAATTGTGAAGAAGAAATCAAAGATAATTGGTATTTTAAGCCTGAATAGTAATTTTTTTAAAAACAAAAAACAGAGACTTAAGGATCTTATTGTCAGAAGAGATGGGATTAACTAGGGAAAAAAATGAAGATAAAGATTTATTGAATCACGTACCAGAAAATGAAAAGATCACACTCACATATGGAAAACAAACATTTCTTTTTGAAAAGCCGAACAGAAAGAGGACTATTTTGAGTAGTTGCCACTAAATTGTCGGTTGTTTATCCATTTATCAACATGCTGAAAACACTAATTCCACCCTATACTGTGATTCTATTTTATGTTTACAGTCAAATATCATATAGAGTTTGACTATACATTTGGTGTAGTTAAATAAATGAAACCTACCTTACTGAGCTGTAGATCAGATTTGTTTGAAAAACCACTATAAGAAAGGTTTTGTCAAAATTAAAAAAGCAATTCAGTATCAGAATATTCTTCATAAAAGCCTTTTTATATAAGGTAAGACATTTGGGTCACTAAGTTTACATTCAATATGCTATAAATATATATATAAATATTTTTGCAACTTCACTTGTAGCAAATAGCAACACTAACTGTTAATAAGCTGAATCATTCATGCAGTAGGAGGTGCCAAGCAATTGGAAATGAATGGTTCTGCTGGGAGAAATTGTTTTGTGTCTTATCTTAAGGCCAGAATTAATTTAAATATGAATTAACCACCAATCAACCTGTAAAGAAACATTTTGCAATAAGAAAAGAACCTTCAGAAAGACTGCCAACGAAAAAATACATATTTACTATATAAAAGTAACTCATTTCAGCTCATTTAAATTTCATGTTTCATTAAGCAATATATTTAAATATATTTAGTTTTACTCATCACTAGGCTCAATAAATAAAATCCTAAAATGTCTATATCCTAAAGATTTATTTACGAAATGGTATGCTGTATCAATATGGTATTTTTGATACTTTATAAAATGTAATAATCACCTACTACAATGACTAATTTCAAAGTCAGTTCCCTTCCTGTATAATTTAAACAGCTACTATTTTTAGAAGTAAATAACTAGGTGTTTTCTACTGGAAAGTTGTATTACTTGAACATGTTCAAAACTAACCTTCTTAAAATGGTGTAAAATAATTTAGTTGTGTGTCAGAAAAAAAATTATGTCTAAAATTTAAGAACATACCTGTCAATCAAAGACTCCTTGAATTTTCTTGTAGACTTTATGTCATCCTTTGGTTTATACCTCTTATTAATTTGGTTTATCAAGGATTCTGCTGCATCAGTAAATCCTTTCTCTTTTGACTTTCCTCTCTGAAACAATTTATAAGTTACTTTAAAGCTCTACCAGTAATCCTTCAAAGGAAAATAAAGGAACATTTAATAAAAATCTGGTTCTATATATAACTACAAAGAGAAATAAAGGAGATAAGAAATTATTTAGGAAGTCTGGGCTTTGTTAGGCATTAAACAACATAGGATAAGATTTAACAGTTTACAGAATGGTGCAGAGTGCTCTGTAGAGAACAAAATAAAAATTTCTATCCATGGGAAAAAAAATCGTATTAAAAACTAAAGGAAACTAAAATCAATACATCTCTAGCCAGGTTAGCTAAGGGAAAAAAAGAGAGAGAGAGAGAGAGAAAAGATAGAAATTACTACTGTCAGAAATAAACTAGAGGCTGTCACTCTTATAGACATTAAAAGGTTAATAAAGGAATATTATGAACAACTCTTTGCCCACAAATTTGATAACCTAAATCAAATGGGCCAATTCCTTGAAAGGTAAAATCTACCAGAACTCATACAAGGAGAAATAGATTATCTGAATAAGACTATACCTATTAAAGAAATTGAATAATTAATACTTTTTTTTTTTTAAGATTTTATTTGTCAGAGAGAGAGAGAGAGAGAGCACACAAGCAGGGGGAGCGTCAGGCAGAGGGAGAAGCAGGCTCCCCGCTGAGCAAGGAGCCTGACACGGGACTCAATCCCAGGGTTCTGGGATCATGACCTGAGCCAAAGGCAGCTGCTTAACTGACTTAGCCACCCAGGCGTCCCTAATTAATACCTTCTAAAACAGCAAGCACCAGGCCCCAGATGGGTTTACGGGTGAGTTCTATCAAATACTTAAGGAAGAATTATACCAATTTTCCACAATCACCCAGAAGATAGAATCAGAGGGAATACTTCCTAACTCATTAAATGAAGCTAGTATCATCTTTACACCAAAATCAAAGATAATACAAGATAGGAAATAGACCTTACAGACCACTATCTCTCATGAACATAGATTAAAAAAACCAACAAAATATTAGCAAATTGTATTCAACAATGTTTAAAAAGAATTATATACCACAACTAAATGGTATTTATTCAAGGTATGAAAGTCTGATTCAACATTTGAAAATCAATTAACATAATGTATCATACCAACAGGCTAAAGAAAAATCATATAATGCATTTGACAAAACCCAATACCCTTTCATGATAACAATTCTCAGAAAACTAGGAATAGAAGGGAATGTCTTCAGCTTGATAAAGAACATCTTCCAAAAAAACAAAATTACAGCTAACATTATACTTAATGGAGAAAAACTACATGTTTTCCCACCAAGGTCGAAACAAGGGAAAGATGCCGGCTCTCACCACTTCTATTCAACATCAAACTGGGAAGTCCTATGAATGCAGTAAGACAAGAGAAGGAAATAAATGGCATACAGAATGGAAAAAAATGAAACTGTCTTTGTTCGCAGATGACATCATTGTTTATGTAGAAAAAAAATCTCAAAAAATTAACAAAAATACTCCTGGAACTAAAATAAGCAAATGTGATAGCACTGCTGAAGGATATAAGGTTAATATACAAAAGTTGATTGCTTTCTCATAAGCTAGTAATGAACAACCAGAGTTTGAAGTTATATTCCATTTACATTAGTACTCCCCAAAATGGAATACTTAGGTATAAATCTAACAAAACATGTACAAGATCTATACATGACTAATGAAGAAAATCAAAGACTAAATAAACGGAAGGAAATTCCACATTCATTGATAGGAAGCTTAATATTGTCAAGATGTCAGTTCTTCCCAACTTGAACTACAGAATCAATGTACTCCTAATCAAAATCTCAGCAAGTTATTTTGTAGATATCAACAGAATGGTTGTACAGTGTATACGGAGAAGCAAGACAGCGAGAATAGCCAATATAGTATTGAAGAACAAAGTTGGAAGGTTGACACTACCATACTTTGACTTACTATAAAGATACAATAATCAATATAGAGTGGTATTGGTGAAATAGACAAATAGAGTAATAAAACAAAACAGAGAGCAAACAGAAAGCCCAGAAATACCCTCATTTATATAGTAAACTGATCTTTGACAAAGAAGCAAAAGCAATGCAATGGAGAAAGGACAGTCTTTTCAACAAATGATGATGGAATAACTGGACATCCACATGCTAAAAAACAAAAAACAAAAACACAAAACAAAAAACAAATCTAGACACAGAAATTACACCCTTCACAAAAATTAACTCAAAAGGGATCATAAACCTAAAAGTAAAATGCAAACTATAAACCTCCTCGAAGATAACAGAGGAGAAAATCCTAGGTTGACTTTGGGTTTGGCAATGCCTTTTTATGTATAACACCAAAAGCACAATCTATGAAAGACAAAATTGAGAAGTAGAACTTCATTAAAATTAAAAACTTATGTTCTGTGAAAGCCACTGTTTCAAAAATAAAAAGGTGAGCCATAGACAGAAACTTTTTGTAAAACACATATCTGACAAAGGACTTGTACAGACATACTGCAGAGATCCTGTGGTTTTGGTTCTAGAACACAGTGATAAAGCAAATAATGCATTAAAGTGAGTCAAATGAACTCAGTTTCCCAGTACATATAAAAGTTATGCTTACTCTATACTGTAGTCTGTTAAATGTGCAATAGCATTATGTCTTAAAAAAAGTACATACCTTAATTAAAAAATACTTTAATGCTAAAAAATGCTAATCATTTGAGTTTTAGCAAATTGTAATCTTTTTTCTGGTAGAGGGTCTTGCCTCAACGTTGATGCCTGCTGACTGATCAGGGTAGTGGTTGTTGAAGGCTGGGGTGGCTGTGGCGATTTCTTACAGTAAGACAACAATGAAATTTGCCACCATTGACTGACTTTTCCTTTCATGAGTGATTTCTGTGTAGCATGCAATGCTGTTTGATAGCATTTTACCCACAGCAGAACTTCTTTCAAAATTGAAGTCAAGCCTCTCAAACCCTGCCTATGTTTATCAACTAACTTTATGTAATATTCTAAATTCTTTGTTGTCAATCTTCACAGCATCTCCACCATGAGTAGATTCCATCTCAAGAAACCATGTTCTTTGCTCATCCATAAGAAGCAATTCCTCATCCATTAAAGTTTTATCACGAGATCACAGCAATTCAGTCCCATCTTCAGGCTCCACTTCTAATTCTAGTTCTCCCGTTGTTTCCACCACATCTGCAGCTACTTCCTCCACTGAAGTCTTGAACCCATCAAAGTCATCCATGAGGGTTGGAATCAACTCTTCCAAACTCCTGCTAATGTTGATATTTTGACCTCTTTCCATGAATCACTAAGGTTTTTTTTAGGCGGGGGAGAAGGGAGAGAGAATCCTAAGTAAGGCTCCACGCCTAGCGTGAAGCCCGACACGGGGTTCAACCTCATGACCCTCAGATCATGACCTGAGCCAAAATCAGAGTCGGATGCTTAACCAAATGAGTCAGCTGGGTGCCCCATTCACAAATGTTCTTAATGGTATCTAGAATGGTGAATCCTTTCCAGAGGCTTTCAATTTAGTTTGCCCAGCTCTATCAGAGGAATCACTATCTATGGCAGCTAGAGCTTTATGATCCGTATTTCTTAAATAGCAAGACTTGAAAGTAAAAATTACCCTTTGATCCATGAGCTGCAGAATGGATGTTATGTTAGGAGGTATGAAAACATTAATTTCCCTGCATATCTCCATCAAAGCTCTTGAATGACCAGGTGCACTGTCAGTCAGAAGTAATATTTTAAAAATGAATTTTTTAGGATTTTCAGAATGGTTAATGAGCACCGGCTCTAACTTACAGTCACCAGCTGCATCAGCTCCTAACAAGAGAGTCAGACTGTCCTTTGAAGCTCTGATGCCAGGCACTGACTTATCTCCAGTGATAAAAGTCCTAGATGGATCTTCTTCCAATATATGGCTATCTTGCCTACACTGAAATTCTCTTTAGTGTAGCCACCTTCATTAATTATCTTAGCTAGATCATCTGGATAACTTGCTGCTTCACCTTGCATTTTTATGTTATGGAGATGGCCTCTTTCCCTAAACTACATGACCCAGTCTCTGCTAGCTTCAGACTTTTCTTCTGCAGCTTCTTTAACCTCTCTCAGCCTTCATAAAATTGAAGAGAGTTAGGGCCTTGCTCTTAAGTGGGCTTCGGCTTAAGAGAATTTTGTGGTTGGTTTGAGCTTCTATCCAGGCCACTCAAACTTCCTCCAGAACTAATAAAGCTGTTTCACAAGAGGCCGAGGTTTTTGCTTATATTAGCTTTCTGCATGCCTTCCTCATTAACTTAATCATTTTTAACTTTTGACTTAAACTGAGAGACGTGTGACTCTTCCTTTCACTTGAACACTTAGAGGCCCCTGTAAGGTTGTTAACTGGCCTAATCTCAATATTGTTATGTCTCAGGGAACCGAGAGGCCTAAAGAGAGGAAGAGAGATGAGGGAACTGCCAGGTGGCGGAGCAGTCAGAAAACATACATTTATTAAGTTTGCCACCCTATCGGTGCAGTCACGGTGCCTCAAAAAATGCCAATAATAACATCAAAGAACACTGATTACAGATCACCATAACTAATATAAAAATAATGAAAAACTTTGAAATATTATGAAAATCACCAAAATGTGACAGAGACATAAAGTTAGCAAATGTTGTTGGAAAAATGGCACCAATGCATTTGCCCAATACAGGGCTGCCACAAACCTTCAATTCATAAAAACACGCAGTATCTATGAAGTGCAATAAAACATGGCATGCCTATATCTAAATTATACGAAGAACTGTTAATATTCGACAATAACAAAGAACCCAGTTAAAAAATGAGCAAAAGATCTGAATAGACAACTCACTAAAGAGGACATTCAGATGGTAAATAAAAATATAAAAGGATGCTCAAATTCATATGTCATTAGGGAACTGCAAATTAAAATGAGATGCCACCAAGCACACATAACAATAGCTAAGATCCAAGACGCTGACAACACCCAATATTGGCAAGGATATAGATCAACAGGAATTCTCTCATCTGTTGCTCAGAACGCAAAAATGGTACAGCCCTTTTTTCCACTTTTGGAAGACAGGAAGTTTCTTACAAAACTAAACACATTCTAACCATATGATCCAGCAATCATGCTCCTTGGTATTTTCCCAAGTGAGCTGGAAGATTATGTCCACATAAACCCTGCACAATGAACGTTTACAGAAACTTTATTCATAACTGTCAAACCATAGAAACCAGCTAAGATGTCCTTCCATAGGTGAACATCTAAGCAAATCTTGGTACATACATATCATGGAATATTATTCAGCACTAAGAAGAAACGAGCTCTTAAGCCATGAAAACACATGGAGTAAGCATCATTGCTATTGCTAAGTGAAAGAAGCCAATCTGAAAAGACTACATACTATATGGTTCCAACTCTATGACATTCTGGAAAAGGCAAAACTACGGAGACAGTAAAAAGATCAGTGATTGCCAGGAGTGTGAGGAGGTAGGGAGCAGAGGGGAATTTTAGGGCAGTAAAACTATTATGTATGATAATGTAATAGTAAATACCTGTCGCTATATACCTATCAAAACATACAGAATATACAACACAAAGGGTGAATTCTAACCTATGGACTTTAGTTAGTAATAATGTATTGATATTGGTTCATAATTTGTAACCCATGTACCCACTGATGTAAGATGCTAATAATGGGGAAACTAGGGTGTGGGTGAAGGGGATATGGGAACTCTCAGTGTACTTGTACACCTGAAACTGCTCTAAAAAATACTATTGTTTTAAGGGTGCCTGCCTGGCTCAGTCAGTGGATTGTGCAACTCTTGATCTCGGGATCATCAGTTCGAGCCCCACGTTTGGTGTTGGGATTACTTAAAAAAAAAAAAAGGTAAAAAATACTATTACTTTAAAAATGGAAGGACTACAAACAATTATCATCTGCATAATTTTCAGTAATTTGGCTAAGAGAAAACTCCCCACAATACTCTTAAAGATATGAGTTCTCCTGATTCTAGTCATTAGTTTTACCTTTTTCTGGGAATCAGGCATTTTTTTTTTTTAATTATGGTAAAATACAATAGAAACAAAAAATTTACTTTTTTTTTTTTTTTTTTTTTTTGCAAGCAAGTCAAAGTGGGGGTAGGGAGGGTTGGGCAGAGGGAGAGGGAAAGAGAGAGAAAATCTCAAGCAGGCTCCACGCCCATCACAGAGCCCAGTGCAGGGCTTGATCTCATGACCCTAAGATCATGACCTGAGTGGAAATTAAGAGTCAGATGCTTAACAGACTGAGCCATCCAGGTGCCCTATTTTAATCATTTTTAAGTTTATGTTTTTATATGTAGATCATAAGTTACTATTTACTGTCTCTTCTTGAGATTACTTTACTTGGCTTGATAAAAATGTAGCAAAAATAGGGGCGCCTGGGTGGCTCAGATGGTTAAGCGTCTGCCTTCAGCTAAGGGCATGATCTCAGGGTCCTGGGATCAAGCCCCAATATCAGGCTCCTGGCTCAGCAAGGAGTTTGCTTCTCCCTCTCCCTCTGCCTCTCTCCTCTGCTCATATTCCCTCTCTTTCTCTCTCCCTCTCTCTCTGTCACATGAATAAAAAAAAAATTTTTTTTAAATGTAGCGAAAATGAACCTCCCCTAAAATAGTGAGTGTATGATTTAAGAACTTCCAGCATAATTGGAGCCAACTTGGGAAATCTGTATCGCCGCCGAGCTGCAGAGGTTCTGTTTCTCTGGTTAATCTAGTGAACAGGAACAGAAGCAGGATCGGATGACTACCTTAGAGGAGAGTCATCATGCATGTGAGTGGCAGGAAGTCCCGTATAGTAACACAGGGAGCAACACTATGAAAGACTGAAGAGAACTTCTGGAAACAGGAAGTTGGGTTTTAAAAAATCAGAGCATAGTTTAGAAGAGATGATCAGTTTCCATGGTCCCAGGAAAAAAAACACTGACTAGCTCAGGGAATAATTCTAAATTCCAAAGGAAACAGTTTAAAATAAAAATTGAAGAACATTCAGCATTCAGACAAAAAGAACTTACTTCCCCTGCATCTGAAGAACTAAATCACAGCTAAGACTAGAAAGAAAAGTAGCATACTAAGAAACAAGAAAAAGTGACTCAAAAGGATTTGGTTAAAGAAGAATGTAGCCAAATCAGGCACAGAAAGTGAATTGCAGATTAAAGACAAAATAAAAAGGATGGTCAAGACAAATGAAATAATGTCTAAGTATAAACAACAATTACAAATTATCTATTTAAGTTTTTCATTTGCATATAGAGATGCTCCAATACATGGACATTTTACATCAACTCTATGTCCAGGTATTAATACCACTCTGGAAGATATATGAAAATAGAAGGCTATAAGACCTGCATATTCTAAGCAAGAGTGAAAAACAGATTCTATTATTGGCAGTGGAATGTATTCTAATTAAAAAGTTTTCTTAATCTGCATCTTGATAGCAATGGCAAAAAAATATTTATGGTAACTACTAAAAAAAGTAAACTTTTGGTCTAAAGTATGGTGCAGACTAGCTAAAACTGTCCTAGAGATGTCCTACAGATGATTACTCTGAAGGAAAAGGGAAAGACTCCAACAGGGATGAGCAAGAGGACAGCAGAAGACAGTCTCCTGCACTCCGCCTACATCTTTTCCTTTTCTTTGAAAAAACCTATCAAACTCTAATGCAATAATCCAAGAAATGGTTTCAGATGCTACTATGTGCAGAACTGAGCTAGGCCATGCAGGAAAACAAATGATGAATGAACACAGTCTTTACACTCTAATAGGCTATAACAAGGAGAAAAACAGACACAAATAACCATTTATTAAAAGAAAGGTAAGCACTGTTAAGAGAGGTACAGACAGTTCTATATACATGCTCAAAGCATCTGCCGGACAGAGTGGAAGAAAACCATCAGGAGGACACAAGGAGCTGCAGGGTGCATTCACACCACACCTATTTACACACCTGCCCGCACTGGTTTGGGGGTGGGGGGACAGGGACTAGGATGAGGTGAGAGAGTTCAGGAGGCACTCACTCTCAGACTGGAGACTTGAATTAAAGAACAAGGTCTCACAAATGTTAAATCTGCAGCAATCCATCAAGCTTCTTTCACTGTCTTATGCCATTAGGTAGGCATATTATAGGTATGCAGAAACCAAACACACTGAAAGCTCACCATTTTTTTTTGTTTCAAATCCCAGGAATTAAGTTCAGATGTTAATCTTTTCCCTGCTTTTCTATGACTTTTCACATTTTTTCTAGGAGAAGGGCTTTTATCACAAATAGCAGTATTCACATCTTTTGACAGTATGTATTTCTTCCTATAGATCAGAGATTCTTCAACTGTCTTATTTAGGAGAACGGACTTAAAAGTAGTTGCAGATTCAATATGCCAATCACTTTGCTTGGTATTTTCAGTATTTTTCTGCTCCGAATGTTTAGCATGATTTAGTCGTTGCTGAGTGTCTCTTTTGCACACTCCTACTTTTGCTTTCTCTATTTTGTTATGCTGCATTGTTTTTTTCTTATAGTGCATCTTTTCTGTTTCTTCAGAATTATCCTCAGATATTGAAGAGGATGATTTTTGTTTCCTAAGTTTTTTGTTCACAGTAACATCTAATGGAGAAATAAAAACCAATCCTTATTAAATTAATAAGCTGGTAATACATAAATTTGTTAAAATCAAAGATATTAGACATTGCAAGAAATGAGTATTTCCCTGAGCTGCTATTGTGTACAGAGAAACAACGTTTCACCTTGACTGAGTATGTCTCCTGATGAAGTATCTGCTCTTTGGTTATTACACAGATTAATATTTGTTACAGGAGTCCAACAGGACCATTTGGAGGGCATCTTTTCCCCACGGATGTTGTCCAAAACACCACGTAACCTGGAAAATAAAATAACTTGCTTAATGTATTACAAAACATTAGCCTATGACTCTGACATGAGACCTTGATTTTTTTTTTGTTTAGTCAATGTTTATTGATAGCAGTTCATTAGTCAAGTATGAAAATATTTTGGTAAGTCATTAGGAAAGTTAAAACTTACTATGTAACTGATCAGATTAAAAACTATTATTAAAAAATTCCATTATTGCTATTATTTCATATCTACTTAAATATATCTCACATATCTTACATGTTCTACTGTGTATTTAAACTAGGTTAAATTTCTTCACATTCATACTTTATTATTTTAAAAATCTCATTTTAAGTCTCTCAATTTGGAAAAGAGTAATGTTGGTGGCTATGAAAAAAACACAGACTATTCCCCATTGTGCAATCATAGTAATACTTGAGCTGATTACTGTGAGAGCCAATACTACATTCTAAGAATATAGAAGCCTTTTCTTTTAAATGTATTACATTTATATAAAAACAACATTAATATATACTAACTTATTTGATGGTTTTGTTCATACTTACACAGGTTTATCTATTTTCTCCACTGCCTGGGAATCTGGAACAATATCCTGCAGGTCATCTAAATAAAATAAAAATTATGGCATTTTCAATTTTTTGTGCAGTTGGCAGGGTAAAATGGGAGTTGGTATAGAAGTTGATCAAGATTCACATTATTAGGATACAGAGATTGATCTTCTTGGAAATAGAGATTGTATTATATTTCCTTGTAACCTCTAAGTTCCTTTCATAAAGCCAAATGCATTCATTCTAAATCTTTCTTTTTCAAATCAATGAAAGCCAGTGGAGTTAAAGGGAAATATGAAGTGTATACATTTTTTAAAAGAGAAGGTGAAATTAAACCAAAAAAGTACTTACTCATATTTTGGTTTGGGAATTCAACAACCTTATTTTCTGTCTTCTTTACAACTTTAGCCATTTTGATATGCTATAACACAGAGGAGACATGGTAATGTAAATTTAAATCAAGGCATTACATGAAAACAACTCTTAAAAGTCAGAGTATTAAAGTTTAAAACCTTTAAAATAATTTGCCTTGCTATTAAAAGTTGGATAGTATTTCTATTGTTTCATAAAGGTTATGGCCCATTCCAGAATGCTACTTATTCTAAAACATAAGAAAATAATTTTCATTACAGACAAGGCAGAAGAGCCTACAAACTTTCTGATCTCATCCACAGCTAGTACAATAATTCCATTCTCATCTGTAACTGACAATTTCTAGAATCACCGTGGCACATCTCCTACTGCAGCTGATCTCACAGCCTGCATTTATTCTGTCTTTTCACTAACATACACACAAGAGTTGGAAATTCTAGAATATTAAAGGATTCTGTAAAGTTGTGGCCACTGAACAGGTAACTTCTTGCCTCCACCAAGGTTCCCTCTGTTCATAGCCACAGATCTGATAACAATCTGCCATCACTCAGAAACACACGCCCTCCGGGCTAAGACGCAGTGCCTCATGCTGGCTGTCTTCACTACTTGGTCTAGCAGGCAGTTCTCCATCCCAGGACAGGAGCAGTAGGAAAGCATGCAGGTACGTGTTGGCTGTCACAATGACAGAAGGGCTCCCTGACTGGAACAAGCAAGCCCAGGTCTGGGATGCCCACCATCCTACCACACTCAGGACCACACCACACCACTGAACAACAGCACCCTAATAAAGGAACACTCAGCTGATTAATTTGAACAATTACTTTTGACTTTTTTCCCGAGTATCTTCAACTCTTGCACCATTCATGCTTTGGCCACATAACCATTTTTTTTTAAATCCACCACCTATTCCTTTTTACTGTGCTTTGTTGGAGAAAAATGACACATAAAATTCAGTCTTAAATTGAAAGGGCCTTCAACCTAACACCTTTACTTACTCTTCATTATCCTTCACTTACCCTCCCCATTATCTTAGTAACTGTTTCAAGTCTTTACACCCTTGAGCCCTCTACTTCAGCATATCGCCAAGACAAATTCACCATGTTCACCTCATACTTCAATGAAAACAAAAGCTGTTAGGCATTTCTCATCAACAAACTTACTTATCTGTATCTCTGACTACCTCGCCTCACAAAGAAATAATTTTCTCTCAGCTATTCTCTGTTCTGTCCCTTCAACTACCTGGAATGAATGCCCTTCTCCTTGATGTCCATTTGACTAACCTTTATTGATCCTTCAAAAACCAACTCACTCTCCATCTCCTTAAGGAGCATCTCCTGATCTTCACCCTCCCCTCCAGCTCTGCGGTTAGGCACTGCCCCTCCACTAGGTTCCTACTGCATCTTATATGTACAATCTGAGAACATTTATACAATATTATAATTATCTTATTAATTTATTTAATTTCCACACTAGAACTTTGAGATACTTAAGGACAGACTCCATGTGTATCTTACATTTCTAGCAGACACTAACTTGTATAATAAACTAAAGAATGATGGCAAGTCCATTTCTCCTACTGAATACATAAATCAGAGTTATACTGAAGGGATATTCCTCAATTTTACTGTTAGCACAGTAAGTAGGTCCTGTCAGAAGGAACTGACTTTCAAAAACAATAAATCATACATGTACACATGTATATATATATATATATGTATGTATATATATATGTGTGTGTGTGTGTGATGGTACTTTAAACAAAGTGAGGCCCTCACTGCTTGCAAAAGAAGTTAGCTCAATATGTATTTCTACAATAGATTGATAAAATTAATTTTTAAAAATGTTTTCAAAGTAAAATTACTTTGTCTGTATTATCTCCACTATTTCTTCCTTCAGATGGTCTAGATATAAGAAATACAGCATTATCCACTCCACTTTCTGATGTTTTAGGTGTATCAGGTTTTTCTGTAGAACTCATCATTTGCAGTGGTGGTTTAATTCTTCCTCTTCGTGGTGGTGCTAAAAAGGAGGACAAAGGACTGTAATATTTATAGGGCTTCTAAAATTACATATTGCTATTATTGAGGTACTTTTTAGATGAGGAAGGTAAAAAAGGGAGGTGCTAGGATGGGTCCCAGGTTTCTGGTTCAGATGAATAAAGTATACAGATGCCATTTACCAAGGTAAGAAAGAGACAAAAAACTGGCAGAGAGGGTGGAAAGATGAATTTATTGTGAAGCCTACTGGACATTAAGTAACTATCCAGTAGGCAATTGGATTTTGGAAACAGAAGGTCACTATTAAATTGTCATATATACTAAATAAGACTGTGCTTTATAGCAGTTAGTATACAGTATTATTTTTTTATTTGTATTTAGTCCTTAGTATGTACCAGGCACTATCTAAATGTTTCATAATATTTCTCATTGAGTGAATGATTTTTATTTAGTCTTCTAAACACCTTGATGAGATAGACACTTTAGTTCCATTTTATAAAAAGAAAACCGGTTCTAAACTTAACTAGAGGATAATCTGTACAAAGTACACACCTGGGGGTAGGGAAATAAGCCCAAGCATCCTGATTAATTCAATGTTCTATCCACTATGTTACAGCTGACTCTCACTCAAATTACAATAAGTTACTAATGCTGGGTATTAATACTTTGAATAATGTTTACATGTTAATAACCAATATACCTTTCTTAGAAATTTGAAATTTCTTGACAATTAGAAGACATTTGTGGTTCATATCTTAATAATTTCTATATCCCCAACTTATCCTCTATGTAAATTATGCCCAGAATATCTCTGAATTAAAGAATGTTGATTTTAAAAATGTTTGTTAAAAGTCTTTTAAGACTATAAAACTTACATGTGTTGATTAAAAGAATTGGACTTCTCACAGTGTATCTGTCTGCACCAGGAACAATCATTGATGCTTCAGACATTTTTCTTTTGCTAGGAGTAATTATCTGAAACCACAAGAAGCAGCCACAGTAAACACACATTCTGTTTTGAAATTAAATATTCTGTAATTTTATCCATAGCATTTTACCTTGACTACACACAAAGGACATATGGTACTTCTTTAAAAGATTTTATTTATTCACGTCAGAGATAGATGGAGAGAGCAAGAGAGAAAGCACAAGCAGGGGGGAGAGCAGAGAGAAAGGAACAAGGAGACTCCATGCTGAGCACAGAGCACCACCTGGGGCTCAAACCCAGGATCTTGAGATCATGACCTGGGCCAAAACCAAGAGCTGGATGCTCAACCAACTGTGCCACCCAGGTGCCCTGATATACGGTATTTTATAAACAACATGATAACCAAAAATTTCTGTGTTTTAGGCTGACTTGAAAGGTTTTATCCTAATATTTAGTATTGAATAGGTAGCCAAAACTTGTTTTAAAAAGTATTTCTAAAGTCAAACAGAGAAAGACATGTATCATATGATCTCACTGATACGAGGAATTCTGAATCGCAGGAAACAAACTGAGGGTTGCTGGAGTGGGGGGTGGGGTGGGAGGGATGGGGTGGATGGGTGATAGACACTGGGGAGGGTATGTGCTCTGGTAAGTGCTGTGAATTGTGCAAGACTGTTGAATCTCAGATCTGTACCTCTGAAACAAATAATGCAATATATGTTAAGAAAAAAAAGAAGAAGAAGGTAGCAGGAGGGGAAGAATGAAGGGGGGGAAATCGGAGGGGTAGACGAACCATGAGAGACGATGGACTATGAAAAACAAACAGGGTTCTAGAGGGGAGGGGGGTGGGAGGATGGGTTAGCCTGGTGGTGGGTATTGAGGAGGGCACGTTCTGCATGGAGCACTGGGTGTTATGCACAAACAATGAATCATGGAACACTACATCTAAAACTAATGATGTAATGTATGGGGATTAACATAAGAATAAAAAAAATAATGATGAAAAAAAATTTAAAAAAAAGTATTTCTAGAATACCCACACATATGAAATATAGCACCTTATATACTAGCTGAAAATATTTTATTGATACTGAGTGTATCTATAACCAATGGCTCAGTTTCTTATTCTATTTCAGTGTATGATATTTGGATACATAGTTATGTAAATTTATATACATTTGTTTGTGAATGCTTTCGTAATGTTTAGAATTCTTCAAAACTTTCACACATTTTTAAAAACTGTATTAATATTCTGAGGACTAAAGTAGCTTTGGAGTAAAAAGTAGCTACAGGAATTCAGAGCCTCAGCGGCACCAGAGCCAGTGGTTCCAGTAAAGATGTGCATTTTCTAACTTCATCCTAGAGTCACTGAACAGAGGTGGAAAAGAGTTTCAGAGGACGCCATGGAACGGAGCAGATAGTGACAAATTGTAAAGATGCAAAGGAGATCTGGTTTTCAAAAGGCACCTGCCCCTAAGACTAAGAAAAAAATACTGCAGGAGTTTTTAATAGTTCTGTAAACGGGGTGTGGAGGAAGGGTGGAAAGGAGAGGAAAAGGAGGAATTCTACGATTAACCAGAAAACAAACTACTGAACCAATGGATTCTTCAAGAAAAGACAGTTCCTAGTGGCATAGTGAATGGGACCTGGGAAGTTACCTATTCATATAAATGCTTCAGTCAATCCTTAACAAAAACACAGTGGTATTTAACAACAGTGCACTGTTTCTTAGAGATTTTTACTTCTAGAGTTTATGACAATAAATTTAAGGTAGGGGGGCCCTAAGAATTAGCATTTTAAATAAGTACTCGTGTTATGACCCTGATATAAAAACATAGAAAATGGCTTTTATAATTTAATTGTCCAAAGAAAACAGAAGATGGCATTTTTCATTTAACGAAGGACACAAGACTAATGGGGAAAAAACAGTGAGTAACATCAACATGAAAAAATGTACGGACGAGCCTGTGAGAGTTAAAGTTGCCCAAAGGTGAGATATTAGTAAAAACTAAAACAGGAGAAGGTCCATGAAGAAAAGTGAAAATTAATCAAGACTTGCAATTGTAAGGGCACTTTAAATGAGGGAAGGTAAAAAAAAAAAAAAAAAAAAAGGACAAACAACATGAATGAAGGTATAGAGGCAAGAATTAGTGTGACATAAAAAGAGGCAGAAAAGCAGTTAACCTTACTAACGTGGTCAGTATGTAGAGTAAAATGAACTTGTAGGTCTCAGAATTGAGTTAAAATTTCGATGCAGGAAGATAAACACAGAGATCCCACAACTTTCTGAGCAGAATGCAACAGGGACTCTGGGATTAAGAAAAACCAGGGGAAGGAATACCACATGGGGTAGTTCACAGAGTCAAAGGACAATGAGGAGGCTGCTGTACTGAGCTGGGTGTACTAAAATGAGTAAGGGCGAAGGGAATGAGGAGGGGAGGATGTGCGAGGTACTGTGAAAGAACCATCACTAGTACCTTGGTCCTAGGTGTCAGGGGAGATGAGGCAGGATTCAGGATACCATCAGAAAATTAATGGTAGCTTTATTGAAGTATGGAGGCAGATGCAAATTTGAAGCGAAAGATAAAAGAGTTTGAGGTTAGATCAGGAAAACAAGACATACAAAAGGAAACACTCGAAGAGTAAGTGGAGACTTCCCTGCAGCACTTTGAAGAGGGTCTGGTATATTTCAAGAGCTTAAACTATGCACATGAAGGAAGCTCTTTAAGGGAGAAGGCATAGAGATGTTCAAGAAGCTGAGTCAAGCTTTCAGAGCAAATCTACATTTAGGATGCGGGGAAAGAAAGTATCTCTAATGTAGTAACAGAAGTAGGAAGAGAACTAAAAGGCTAACAGAAATCAAAGAAGGTGAGGACATTAAGAAAGACAAGGCTGTTAGCAACCTCAAGTGTCACAACAAGACAAGGAGGCTGAGAACTGGTTCTGCTGAATATGGCCTAGAGGAGAGTCTCCACCAGCAGGAGGAGGAGGAAAAAGTACTTAATACTTAGCTTTCTTTCCTTAAGCAAATAAAGAGAACGTTACATTATAGATTTGCATTCTACATAACAGCCAAAAGCAAAAATAGACAGGATAAATGTAACAAGTGGTACTTTCTTACATATTTCTAACTTGGAATTTACAAGTGTATAGTATACCTTGTCTTACTTAACCCTCTTAACCCTGCACAAACACAACTGCTAAAATACTATCTTTTGTTTGCATTTGTAAAAGGCAGGGGAAATACTCTGAATGTTATTGATGAAGGCCATTAAGGTAAATTCTAGATGCTTTTTTTTTTTCTGTAATTATATGTAGCAATGATTTGATCTATGCTATTTTATAAAAAACTATGTATTTTTTAAGATTTTACTTATTTATTTGACAGAAAGAGACACAGCGAGAGAGGGAACACAAGCAGGGGGAGCAGGAGAGGGAGAAGCAGACTTCCTGCTAAGCAGGGAGCCCGATGCGGGGCTCAATCCCAGGACCCTGGGATCATGACCTGAGCCGAAGGCAGATGCTTAACGACAGCCACCCAGGTGCCCCTATCAACAACTATTTTGACACCATATTTACCTCAAGCTGACTATTCTTTCTGTCTCCTTGATTACAGTTTTTGATATATTTCGGAGGTTTAGCAAATTCCTTTTGGGAGTTAGGTTTTTCTTTCAAAGTAGTGAGTTCCTCTTCGGTGGGTGAGACTTGACTTTCTGGCACTAGAATCTGTTGGAGAATGTGGAGAAAAGTATTTCAAACTGCAAACTGCAGGAAGTTCTCAAAAATCACTGGATGTCTTAGTAAAGCGCCCATTCATCCCACACTTACCAAAGTCAATTCTTTGTTTTCCATGTACTTAGTCAAAGTGACCCAACAAAAAACACCCACATTTTCAAACGTCCATAGACATAAAACAAGCTTTGGCATTAGTGGCAGGACATATATGCCTAATTTTTAAAGTTACCAAAATGATATTAATAACTATCTTCTGTACTAAAGTAAATGATCTTTAATAACACGTTTAAACAATCATGTACCTTAGTGGGGCACTCTATGTTGAGACAATTCATTTTTCAGATACTCACCGTCCAACATAATGCTGTGCAATTATTTAGGGTTCAACTTAGCTCAGTGATAAAAATCAAGTAAGTCAGACACATACCTGTGATCCACTTGCATCAAAAAGTATATGCACAGATGTTTTGGCAACCGAAATACCCTGTTTTCTGGTAAATTCCTAAAATTAAATTAATTCAAAGTGATGTCATTTTCTCCCAGTTCTTTCCATGTTAATGTATTTCCTGCATTTCCTTTCAAAACTCCCAAATTATCTCAAATCATTATTTTGTATATATAAATACCCTTTCTCCACACACAGTCTCTATTTTTCTTCCCCATAAATCTTCTGCACTGCTCTGAACTGAATGAGTCCCCCAAACTCATATATTGAAACCTACCCCCCAAGGTGATGGTGTTAGGAGGCGGGGCCTCTGGCAGGTGACTGCTTCATCAGGGCAGGGTCCTTGTGAATATGATCAGTGCCCCTATGAAATGAGACCCCAAAGGACTCCCTGACCCCTTCTGGCATGTGAGGACACAGTGAAAAGACAGCCACTGTGAAACAGGAAGCGGGGCCTCGGCCGAAAGTGTGTCTGCTGGTGCCAGTCATAGCCACCTAGCCTCCAGAGCTAGGAGAGACAGATGGAAGTGAATGGGGAGGCAGAGAAAAAGAAATGACAGAAGAGACAGAAAGAAAGGAGGTCTCTCATTTTCAGCCACCCCGTCTACGGTATTCGTGCTCCAGCAGCCTGAACAGACTACGACATGCGCTATCCAAGCCTGTCAACAGAGTAGCTCCCTGAAACTGAACCTGAATCGTCACCTTACTGACTCATCATGTCTTCCACAGTCCCAGAATGCATCTTCTCTAAATTTCACCCATCAATTTCCAAGGCCATTTCAAGTCCCATCTGAACAGCCTTTCCTTCATATCAGACTCTTAATGAGCATTCTCTTTTCTCAACTTCTACACCTGCCCCTTATTTACTTCTGAGGTAGATTCTCTAATTCTCACAAACACTGTTTAATATCTTAAAAACATGGTCTTGTCTTAATTCACTTTTTAAACACCTAGCAGGAATTCATTAAATATTTTGAATACTGCAGCTTATTTTGTCATCTGAGATTCTAACAGGTGTCTCAAGGATATGGCCTACAATCTGAGGGCTATTCCACAATAAAAATTTAAAGAACTAAAAATCAACATGTCATTTTAAGAATTCTAGGGAAAAAAATGAAACTTACAGCCCCTGGTAACCGAAAGTTTCCATAATTATGAAAATAAATATTAAAAAGAATCTTATGAAAATAAATGTTGAAAAGAATTTAAACACTTACCCTATATTTATGTGCACCAAAAATTTTTTGTGTCACACTAGTGATTTCTAATGATGCATCAAAATACAAAATCAATTCTTTCCCTTCTCTTTTACTAATTTTTACTATGTTTTTCAGAATTATGGTCAGCAGCTTCTTCGATTCTCTCACTGTATACAAACAAATCACACCAATTAGTTTATATTCATTTCTATGATACCACTCTCTAGGCATGTTATAAATAAGCCAGGTAGCATATTAATTAAATTGAAGTGAAATAAGATTAACTTTTAGGATTTAACAATCAATTCCAGCACTAACTACTTATGAAAACCAATCCAAATTTATTTTTCAGAGTCTGTTTCTTGATCTATGAATTACAAAGTAATACAATAACTAATGAGCTAAAGCCCTAAATATGCTGTGGACACTAATAGGTTCTTAATAAATACTCCTAGAACATATCTAAGAAAACTATTTGCTTAATTTAAAAGAGGCAAAGAAAATAACTTTAATTCCATAAGTAACTATATTTCTAGGCATAAGCATCCATTCAAGCATTTCTCTTAAATCCAGCTGTTACAAGCAAGTTGACAGTAGACAACTGTCAAACACCTTGAGTGCCAGGAAACTAAAGAAAGAATCAGGGCAATTCCTCCATTAATTCGCTGATCCACTGAAAATACTGTAAGTGCCAGTTTATAAGAGGTATTCACTTCCCTTCCTCTAAAAATTCACCGAAGAATCACTTGGCATCCAATTAATGTGCCTGTATTACGGACTAAAGGCCACTTATGGCCCTGTTCTACTTCTGATGGTACTCCTGTTGATGACTGACAAGTAGCCACACCTGCCCCCACCGTATATTTTTGGGCAGGAGGAAATCCTACATCCTGATGGAGATGGAGCATACCTAGTAGAAAAATTTGTCTCTACATGAAGAAAAGCTCTGCTGCCTACTTCATGACCTAATCTACAGGATAAATTATTCTGATTCCTATGAGGCTTACTCAAGCAGAGTATGTGTTGTCTGTTTTTGCAACTATATGGTCATGACAAACTTCCGCAGTAAAGTCCTTTGATGATTATAAGAATTATTAATTGCTTGAAGATAATGGTGACAGCTTCTAACTCAAAGAGTGCTGGTGGTTTTATTCTGGGGAAAAAAAGTCATGTGTTTCAAAAGTAACAAGTTTTCAGGCTTTAGAGTTGAAAGTTTGGGTGACTTTGAAGCGAATAATGTTTTGAATTCTGATGAATATTAGAAAATTTATAATCCTTATGGATATTTTTGATTATTATATTGCTCTGATATGATTTTTTTCCTGCAGCTTGCCACAAACTTATAGTAAATACAATATTTGTTTCACTGCTTACATAAACATATTAGAATTACTTCAAATATTGCTGAATGTTTTGTACCTTTTTGTACAAACTATTCCCCACATATACTGTGACTATCTATAAAGAATTTATTGATATTTGTTATATTTTATTGTGGGCTTTGTTGAAATTTTTGTTAGTTCCTTTAACTGCCTGGACTATATCATAGCTTGTTTTTAATTAGCAATATTACTATGATACCAGGAAAGTTATTTTGTTGTTTGCTAAAAAGCCAAGTATTTTGGGGTGCCTGGGAGGCACAGTCAATTGAGCATCCAACTCTTGGTTTTGGCTCAGGTCATGATCTCAGGGTTGTGAGACTGAGCCCTATGATGGGCTCCACACTTAGTGCAGAGTCTGCTTGTGACTCTCTCCCTCTTCCTCTCCTCCCAACGCACACGGGCATGTGAAAGCGTGCTCTCACTCTAAGTAAATCTTTAAAAAAAAAAAACTAAGTATTTATAGATAAACATATTTATATGAGATTCTAGTACACTATATGAATATAATAATGTTTTCTTCTGCAAAGGCATTTAAAAAAATTTTAAGATTGCCCATGGAGCCTTCATTTTATACATTCTTACATATTACATATAAAAGGGTCTCACTGCCTGCAATCCATCATGCTGCTGCTTCCCCATCCCCTCAGCCTGCAACTAATGAAATTCTTTTTCACTAGAAATATTGACTGACTTCCAGGTTCCTTTTTTTTTTTTTTTACTTCCATGACTGCTATTCATGTAAAAATTCAGATACTGCCCATTCCATATAGGTTACACTAGATTACCACTTTACTACAAAGGATATTAAAAGATACACATGAACAGCTAGGTGAAGAGATAGACAGTGTGAGTGAGGTTTGGAAGGGTCCGGAGCACAGGAGCTCCTGTCCCTGTGAAGTTTAGGGTGCACCACCCTCCTGGCATGAAGATTCATTATTATTCACCAACCAGGAAGCTCCAAAAAACCCCTTTTAATCTAAACATAAAGAACTTAATTTTTTATAAAAGTGTCCTCATAAAATTAGGACGAGTTATGTATTGGAAAATAAATCTTAAAAATCAAGTTATGCTATTACAACAATGAAAATAACTTTTTTTTTACCCAATTATGCACAACTACGTTTGGCAAGATGCAAAAGACAGAACTTTATTAGGAAGTGGAGGCAGTGATAAGCATGAAAATAAAGGGGAGTAAAGAAATTCAAAAAATATTAAGAGAAATACATGAACATGAAAAATGATTAGTTGAGGGAGAGGAAACAATCAAGAATGGCTTCTATATTGGGGGACCTGGAAGTTTTATCATACCATTTGTCAAAATAGGAAATAAAGGATGAGTATATAGAGCTTAGCTGAGAAATTAGGAAAAAGATTAAAAAATGAAAGTGTAGTCAACAGTGTCAAATGTGGGGGAAGGTTCAAGTATAAGGACTGAAAGTGTCCATATTGATATTAATAATAAACTATTATTTTGACATCTAAAATTTCAGTGGAGTGGGATGGAAAACAATGTAATAAGGACAGGATGAAAAGCAGGAGAAAAAAAGATTTAGTAAAAACTATCTTTCAAAATTGGCTATGAATGGAAAAAGAGTGAGACAACTAGAGGAAGATGAAGATCCAAGTAGGCTTTTTGTTTTAGAATGCAGTAACGGAGGTACCATAAAAATGTAAGATGTGAAAAAAAAGATATAAAAGTTAAAAAATAAGGGGGGGGGGGCGCGTGGGTGGCTCAGTCGGTTGAGCGACTGCCTTCGGCTCAGGTCATGATCCTGGAGTCCCGGGATCGAGTCCCGCATCGGGCTCCCTGCTCGGCGGGGAGTCTGCTTCTCCCTCTGACCCTCCTCCCTCTCATGCTCTCTCTTATTCTCTCTCTCGCAAATAAATAAAATCTTAAAAATAAAATAAAATAAGGGGCTCCTGGCTTGGTCAGTGGATCTTGTTCTAGGGGGTTCGAGCCCCAAGGTGGGTGTAGAGATTAAAGAAAATAAAAATCTTAAAAAAAAAAAAAAGTATGGGAAAAAACACTATGCTAAATGAAAAATGCCAGTCACAAAAAGATATATACTGTATGATTCCACTTAAAATAGTCAAATTCACAGAAGAAAAATGTAGAATGGTGGTTACCAGGGGCTGAGTGGATGGGCGGAAAAGGGAAGTTGATTAACGGGTATAGAGTTATAATTTGGCAAGATGACAAAAGTTCTGGAGATCTGTTTCACAACAACATGAATATACTTAACACTACTGAACCATACACTTAAAATAGTAAGGTAGTAAATTTTATGTTGTATTTATTTGTTTTTTAACCACAATTTAAAAAATTGGAAAAACTGGGTGAGGAGGTACATAGAAACTTTATATACCATTTTGGCAAGTTTTCTGTAATCTAAAACTATTCTAAAATTAAAAATTTATCCTACAAAAAGACCCAAATCAAACTTCCAGAAATGAAAAATACAACACGGGAGGTGAACATTATACAAGATAGGACCAACAACAGATTAGACACTGCTAAAGAAAATATTAATGACCATGAAATACAGCAATAGAAAAGTATTCAAATGAAAAAAAAGGGGTGGAAATCTGGGGTGGAAGGAGTGGAGAAACCACAGAATCAGTGAGCTGTGGGAAAACTTCAGGTAGCTTAGTGTATGTGTAATCAGACTCTCCAAAGGGAAGGAGAAGAAAGAATCAGCAGGAAAAAATATCTGAAGAATACTGGATAAAAACTTTAAATTTGATGAAAACTATGAACCCACAGAACAAAAGTCTCAATGAACCCCAAGAACAAACAACATGAAGAAAATCACACTAAAGCATGATATTGGCACTGTTTAAAACTAGTGATGAAGAGAAAATCTTAAAAGCATCCAGGGGTAAAAAGACTTTAAATAAAATGGAACGAACTAGAGAATGACAGTAGACTTCTCATCAGAAACAACACAAGCCAGGAGACAGTAGAGTAACATCTTTAAAGTAAACTGAACTAAAACAACAGGCAATCTAAAATTCGATATGTATCAAAAGTAATTTTCAAAAATGAAAACAAAATAAAAGATTTTTCTGATACATAAAAACTGAAAGAACTCATCACTGGTGTTGTACTACAAGAAATACTAGACAAGTCATTCAGGGAGAAGGAAAACAACACTAGGTAGAAATCTGAATCCACACAAAGGAAAACTCAACACTGGAAATGGTAAACGTGTAGGTAAATATAAAATACTTTTTAATCCATTTAAAAAATCTCTTTAAAACCTAATTGGCTGCATAAAGCAAAAAATCATTACACCATATTGCAAGGTTTCTGACACATGCAAAACAAAACAACAACAAACAAAGAAACAAACAAAAACCTTTTGTGTATATTGATAGCAATGGCATGAAAGCCAGGAAAGCAAATGTGCAAGTGCACTGTTGCAGGGTTCCCGTGCTACACATAAAAGGGTGTAGTATTACCTGAATAGACACACTATTAAGTTAAAAATGAATAGAATAAATCCTAAATCAACCACTAATTAAAGGGGGTATAAAGCCAACAAAGGAGATACAATAAAATCAGCTTTTACCCTGAGACACTAGAAACAGAAAAACAAATTAAAACCAAAGCAAAAAAATAAGTAAATAAACAAAAGAGCAGAGATCAACCAAGTGGAAAATAGAAAAACAATAGAGAAAAATCAATGAGACCAAAGGCTGGTTCTTTGACAATACCAATAAACTGATATTCCTCTTATCAGACTGATTAGGGAAAAAATATACAAGTTATAAACATCAGGAGTGACAGAATGGCCATCATAACAAGTCTACAGACATTACAAAGATACTAAGGGACCATAATAAACCACTTCATGCCACTAAAGTTGAATAAAATGGACAGATTACTAGAGAAAATTATCAGCTTACTCAAGAAGAAACAGATAACCTGAAACACTTTCTATTAAATAAACTGAATTTGTAGTTAAGAGTCTTCAACAAAGAACGGTGGCAGCCCAGACTGCTTCACTGGCAAACACTAGTAGGTACTTAAGAAACAGTATCAACTCCACTCACATTCTTACAGAAAACTGAAGACGATGGAAAACTTGCCAATTCATTTTTATGAGGCTAATACTGCCCTCACTCTGAAACTGAGACATTACAAGAAAACTGCAGACCTTCTAGTGCATAGAATACCAAATTCCTAAGTAAATTTCATAAATCAATTCCAATGATATATAAAAGGATAACGTACCAAAATCAAGTGGGGTTTATCCTAACAATGCAAAGTTGGTCTAACATTTGAAAATCAATGTATTTCTATTAAGGAACCAAACAAGAGAAACTATATATAATATCAATAGAGGCAGGAAAAGCATTTCCCCAAATCCAACATTTGTGATCAAGGAAGGCTTTCGCAGCAAATTAGGAATAAGAGAATTTCCTCAATTTGACAGAGGGCACACATGAAAAACTGCCACCATAAATACATCATGGTGAAAAAAAGGAATGCTTCCCCTGCCTAACATCAAAAACTAGGCAAAGACATCTACTCTCATCACTTCTACTCAACATTGTACTGAAGGTTCCAGGCAGTGCAATAAGGCAAGGTAAGATTGACCATATGAAGTGTTGCCAAGGATGTCAACTGGAACTCTTACACACTGGTGGTGAAAATGTAAAATGATAAAACTGCTTGGGACAACACTTTGGAAGTTTCTGAAAAAGGTAAACATATACTTATGTTTTGACAGAGCCACTACACTCCTAAGTATTTACCCAGGAGAAATAAAAGCATATATATACACATACATGGGAATAAGTATACATGAATACTCACAGCAGCATTTTATAATAGCTGAAAACTGGGAACATTCCAAGTACTCATCAAAAGGTGAACGGATAAACAAACTGAAGTATAACCATGCAATGGAATACCACTCAGCAATAAAAAGGAATAAACTATTAATACATGTAATGTGGCTAAATAAAAAATATATATCTAAATGTATATATTATATAAAAAATATACAAATGTCATATATAAACGTACATACTACACTTGTATAAAATATGTATTACATATATTTTTACATGTATATTTTATATATTACATAGATAGTACATATAATTATACATATTATATATACTAACATAAATATGCATATATATAGGTATATGCTGTATGATTCTATTTATAGAAACTGCAGAAAATGTAAACTTGTCCATGGCAGAGAAAATATCAGTGACTTCCTGGGGCTAGATCTTCCTAGGGATAGATCAAAAGGAGCATAAAGAACATTTAGGGGGACTGGATATATTTACTACCTTGAATTGCATAATAGTTTCATGTGTGTTTATACACGTGAAGACTCACCAACTTCCTCAACCTGATGGAAGGTAATCTACAAAAAACCTTCAGCTAACATCATGTTTGAGGGTCAAATACTACATGTTCTTTCCTAAGCAAAGATCATGAAGAATGCAAAGATGACCACTTTTACCACTTCTATCCAATACTGTACTAGAAGTTCTAGCTATTGCAGTAAGGCAAAGGTAGGAATAAAGGGAGGAAAAAATAAAGAGAGGAAGGAAGAAGAGGTAGGGGAGAGGGATAAAGAATTTCGTTAAGGAAGGCCATAAGGATCAGAAAGGAAGAAGTAAAACCTCTCTCTATTTGCAGATACCATGACGGACTACCTAGAATATCCCCAGGAATCCATGCTACAACTACTAGAACTAAATAGTGACTTTGGCAAGATTGTAGGATACAAGGTAAGTATTTCAAAATCAATTGTATTTTTACGTACCAGCAGAAAATATCTGGAAAATGAAATTAAAAACCAATTCTATTCACAATCATATAAGGTTAAGATTGAAGACTTGGGAATAAGTTCATCAAAGGATATGTAAGATTTCTACACTGAAAACAAGGCATTGTTAAGAGAAACCAAAGACCCAAATAAATGTAAAAATACACCATGTTTGTGGACTGAAATACTTACTATTGTTACAATGTTATTTCTCCCCATATCAAACTACAGTTGCAATTATAAATCTAGCAGGCTTTTTATAGCAATTGATAAGTCAACTCTAAAAGATATATGGAAATACAGAAGGTCTAGAATTTCTAAAATAGCCTTGAAAAAAACCACAATGTTGGAAGACTTACACTATCTGATTTCAAGACTAACTATAAATCTACAAAAATTAAAACAGTGTGGTACTACTTGCATAAGGAATGGCAAATAGATCCATGGGATGGAGTACAGCTTTAAGAAATAAAATGTGCACTTCTATCAGTCATTTGATTTTCAAAGAGGGAATCAATAAAATCCAGTGGGGAAAGGAAAATCTTTTCATCAAATAGTCCTGGAATAACTGCATGTCCATGGGAAAAAAATGAACCTCAACTCCTGTATCATACCATAACCAAATGTTATTTTGAGATGGATCATAATTCCAAACATAAAAGCTAAAACCACAAAGTTTTTATAGACAAACAAAAGAACATCTTTGTGACTTGGTAGTAGTCAAAAATTACTTAGGTCACACAAAGCAATAAGCACAATGAAAAAAGTGATCAAGTGGACTTCAAATTTAAAGACTTCTGCTCATTAAAGACACCCCTAAGAAAATAAATCAGCAAGATGCAGATGGGGAGAAAATACACATAGAACATCTATCTATCAAAGAATTGATACCCACGTATGTAAGAACTCAAAAACTTAATTAAAAAAAGACAGCCTAGAAAAAAAAAAGGACAAAATATTTAAACGGATACTGCACGAAGAGTATATATCAATGGCCACCAAGCAAATGCAAAAGTGCTCAATATTCATGGTCAAGAGGAATATGCAAGTAACAACTATCAAGAGATACCACATCCCCATTGAAATGCCTAAGATCTATCTTGATAGCTGAATGTGTGGTGCTACCAGTTGCCAAGTTGTAGGACTTCACCAGCAGTGTTACACGATTCCAGTTATATTAGTACAGGAACTAGATGTTTGGACCTCATCAAACTAATAGGATAAAAGGCAAGGGCCTTGAACATATTGACAAGAAAGTGACATGTGATCATAAGTTTTAGACTAAAGAAAAGTTCAGGAAGGAGTTGGGAAATTGGGGGTGGGGGAAATGTGGGTTCAGGGAATACTGATATTGAACTATCAAATTTATGAATGTGAATATATGAAAATGCTCACTTTGTTTTCGTTAGTCTATTTTTTTCCCCAGAGAGCATGCAACTGCTACTCCATGTGATCAGAGTCAAGAGGAGAGTTAGAGGAAACAAGTTAAATACCTTCAATGCTGTATATTTGTACTTTATCCTCAGGCACAATCACTGCTTCCCACTGATGATCCTTAAATTTAAAAACAGGTTTGACCATAAATAATTTACTCCTGCTTTAAATCTTCTTTAAACACCAGTTTAAAAACTTAAAAGTTATACAAACAATAATTATTTTATTTTATTTTTTATTTTTTAAAGATTTTATTTATTTGACAGAGAGAGACACAGCGAGAGAGGGAACACAAGCAGGGGGAGTGGAAGAGGGAGAAGCAGGCTTCCCGTGGAGCAGGGAGGCCGATGTGGGACTCGATCCCAGGACCCTGGGACCATGACCTGAGCCGAAGGCAGACGCTCAACGACTGAGCCACCCAGGCGCCCCAATAATTATTTTTTTATTAAGTATCACTAAGTAACACATTTCTTGCTCCATCAATTGATCGTGTCATACAGTACATGTGTCACATTTAATCTATTTGTTCACTTTTATGAAGGAAATACTGGGATGATTTCATAGTATAATGGTATAATTTCTTGTTTTTGACCAAAAAAGGAATTACTACCATTAATATTTATTAGAGGCTATCCTTTTTAAAAATGTTACCAAATCCTGTCATTTATGCTTTTGAAATAGTGTGAAATCCTATGCATTCCTCAATTCCCACTCACAGACTGCCCTTAGATTCAAACACTGAATGCATATGAATAATCACCATTATTTTCCCCTTCCCCCTTCCACGTGCTTTCATTGAAAATTTGTATAACTCAATAATACTGAATTCACAAAAAAAGCTACAGGAAAAATTAGATACCATTCCTAAAAGATGAGATCCTAAAACCTTCCACTAATCTTGTGAGGAAAATAGACCCCTTTCTTTTGTTATTTAAGGACAATTCATTTTACAGAAATTCACCTGAATCCTCAATCTCTTCACTAACTCCCTCCACTTCTTTGCCTTAATTGAAACCAGTCCATATGCTGAGGGCACCACCACCATTATGGCATCTCCAGTTAAGGTGCTAATTCTCCCATACCTCAAAGCCTCAGGGTCAGGAGGAAAGTGTTGCTATCCTCTTCTCTGCCCCAAAGCTTTGAGCAGCTTCTTATTTTCTATGTGTAAAAACACTTGCTCCTTTGAGGCACATGTCAGATGGTTGTTAACTTCAAAGTGATGCTTCCTGGTTTATTGCCTTCCTTTTTAAGAAATTTTATATTATGGAAATTTTCGTAATTTTTATTTATTTTTATTTTTTAACTTAAATTTAATTAGCATATAGTGTATTATTAGTTTCAGAGGTAGAGTTCAGTGATTCATCAGTCTTATATAACACCCAGCGCTTGTTATATCACGTGCCCTCCTTAATGCCCATCACCCAGTTACCCCATCCCGCCACCTGCCTCCCCTCTAGCTACCCTCAGTTTGTTTCCTATGATTAAAAGTCTCTTATGGTTTCTCTCCCTAATTTCATTTTGATGGACATCTGGGCTCTTTCCATATTTTGGCTATTGTGGACATTGCTGCTATGAATATTGGGGTGCGGGTACACCTCAGAATCACCACCTTCGTATCTTTGGGGTAAGTACCAGGAGTGCAATTGCTGGGTCATAGGGTAGCTCTATTTTCAACTTCTTGAGGAACCTCCCTACTGATTTTCAGAGTGGCTGCACCAGCTTGCATTCCCACCAACAGAGTAGGAGGGTTCCCCTTTCTCCACATCCCCTTTCTCCACATTCCCCACATCTGTTGTTTCCTGACATGTTAATTGTAGCCATTCTGACTGGTGTGAGGTGGTATCTCATTGTGGTTTTGATTTGTATTTCCCCGATGCCAAGTGATGTGGAGCATTTTTTTATGTGTCTGTTGGCCATTTGGATGTCTTCTTTGCACAAATGTCTGTTCATGTCTTCTGTCCATTTCTTGATTGGATTATTTGTTCTTTGGGTATTGAGTTTAATAAGTCCTTTATAGGTTTTAGATACTAGCCCTTTATCTGGTAAGAAATTTGCAAATATCTTCTCCCATTCTATACCTTCTCTTTTGGTTTTGTTGAATGTTTCCTTTGCTATGCAAAAGATTATCTTTTTTCTAAATTTTATTTTATTATGTTATGTTAATCACCATACATAATTAGTTTCTGATGTAGTGTTCCATGATTCATTGTTTGCATATAACACCCAGTGCTCCATTCAATACGTGCCCTCTTTAATACCCATCACCAGGCTAACCCCACTCCCTTCCCCTCTAGAACCCTCAGTTTGTTTCTCAGAGTCCATAGTCTCTCATGGTTCGTCTCCCCCTCTGAATCCCCCCTCTTCATTTTTCCCTTCCTACTATCTTCTTTTTTTTTTTAACATATAATGTATTATTTTTTTCAGAGGTACAGGTCTGTGATTCATCAGTCTTACATGATTGACAGCACTCACGATAGCACATACCCTCCCCAATGTCTATCACCCAGCCACCCTATCCCTCCCACCCCCCACCACTCCAGCAACCCTCAGTTTATTTCCTAAGATTAAGAATTCCTCATATCAGTGAGATCATATGATACATGTCTTTTTCTGATTGACTTATTTCGCTTAGCATAATACCCTCTAGTTCCATCCATGTCGTTGCAAATTTTAGATTTTGGGTTTTTTGATGGCTAAATAATATTCCATTATTTATATTATATATATCCTATATATATATGGATATATATATACACATACCACATCTTCTTTATCCATTCATCTGTTGATGGACATCTTGGCTCTTTCCACAGTTTGGCTATTGTGGACGTTGCTGCTATAAACATTGGGGAGCAGGTGCCCCTTTATATCACTACATTTGTATGTTTGGGGTAAATACCCAGTAGTGCAATTGCTGGGTTGTAGGGCAGCTCTATTTTCAACTTTTTGAGGAACCTCCATACTGTTTTCCAGAGAGGCTGCACCAGCTTGCATTCCCACCAACAGTATAGGAGGGTTCCCCTTTTTCCGCATCCTCGCCAACATCTGTCATTTCCTGACTTGTTAATTTTAGCCATTCTGTCTGGTGTGAGGTGGTATCTCATTGAGGTTTTGATTTGGATTTCCCTGATGCCAAGCAATGTTGAGCACTTTTTCATGTGTCTGTTGGCCATTTGGATGTCTTCTTTGCACAAATGTCTGTTCATGTCTTCTGCCCATTTTTTTTATTGGATTGGTTGTTCTTTGGGTGTTGAGTTTGATAAGTTCCTTATAGATTTTGGATACTAGCCCTTTATCTGATGTGTCATTTGCAAATATCTTCTCCCATTCTGTCGGTTGACTTTTGGTTTTGTTGACTGTTTCCTTTGCTGGGCAAAAGCTTTTTATCTTGATGAAGTCCCAACAGTTCATTTTTGCCCTTGCTTCCCTTGCTTTGGCAATGTTTCTAGGAAGAAGTTGCTGCAGCTGTGGTCGAAGAGGTTGCTGCCTGTGTTCTCCTCTAGGATTTTGATGGATTCCTGTCTCACATTTAGGTCTTTCATCCATTTTGAGTCTATTTTTGTGTGTGGTATAAGGAAATGGTCCAATTTCATTCTTCTGCACGTGGCTGTCCAATTCTCCCAATACCATTTGTTGAAGAGACTGTCTTTTTTCCATTGGATATTATTTCCTGCTTTGTTGAAGATTAGTTGACCATAGAGTTGAGGGTCCGTTTCTGGGCTCTCTATTCTGTTCCATTGATCTATCTGTCTGTTTTTGGGCCAGTACCATACTGTCTTGATGATGACAGCTTTGCAATAGAGCTGGAAGTCCAGAATTGTGATGCCACCAGCTTTGCTTTTCTTTTTCAACATTCCCCTGGCTATTCGGGGTCTTTTCTGGTTCCATACAAATTTTAGGATTATTTGTTCCATTTCTTTGAAAAAAGTGGATGGTATTTTGATGGGGATTGCATTAAATGTATAGATTGCTCTGGGTAGCATTGACATCTTCACAATATTTGTTCTTCCAATCCATGAGCATGGAATGTTTTTCCATTTCTTTGTGTCTTCCTCAATTTCCTTCATGAGTATTTTATAGTTTTCTGAATACATATTCTTTGCCTCTTTGGTTAGATTTATTCCTAAGTATCTTATGGTTTTGGGTGCAATTGTAAATGGGATCGACTCCTTAATTTCTCTTTCTTCTGTCTTGTTGTTGGTGTATATAAATGCAACTGATTTATGTGCATTGATTTTATATCCTGCCACTTTACTGAATTCCTCTATGATTTCTAGCAGTTTTGGGGTGGAGTCTTTTGGATTTTCCACATAAAGTATCATATCTGCAAAGAGTAAGAGTTTGACTTCTTCTTTGCTGATTTGGATGCCTTTTATTTCTTTTCGTTGTCTGATTGCTGTGGCTAGGACTTCTAGTACTATGTTGAATAGCAGTGGTGAAAGTGGACATCCCTGCTGTGTTCCTGTCCTTTGGGGGAAACCTCTCAGTTTTTCCCCATAGAGAATGATATTCACTGTGGGTTTTTCATAGATGGCTTTTATGATATTGAGGTATGTACCCTCTATCCCTACACTCTGAAGAGTTTTAATCAAGAAAGGATGCTGTACTTTGACAAATGCTTTGTCTGCATCTATTGAGAGGATCATATGTTTCTTGTTCTTTCTTTTATTAATGTATTGTATCACATTGATTGATATGACGATGTTGAACCAAGCTTGCAGGCCAGGAATAAATCCCACTTGGTTGTAGTGAATAATCCTTTTAATGTACTGTTGGATCCTACTGGCTTGTATTTTGGCGAGAATTTTTGCATCCATGTTCATCAGGGATTATTGGTCTATAATTCTCCTTTTTGATTGGGTCTTCGTCTGGTTTTGGGATCAAGGTAATGCTGGCCTCATAAAATGAGTTTGGAAGTTTTCCTTCCATTTCTATTTTTTGGAACAGTTTCAGAAGAACAGATATTAATTCTTCTTGAAATGTTTGGTAGAATTCCCCCTGGGAAGCCATCTGGCCCTGGGCTCTTGTTTGTTGGGAGATTTTTGATGACTGCTTCAATTTCCTTAGTGGTTATAGGTCTGTTCAGGTTTTCTATTTCTTCCTGGTTCAGTTTTGGTAGTTGATACATCTCTAGAAATGCATCCATTTCTTCCAGATTATCTAATTTGCTGGCATAGAGTTGCTCATAATATGTTCTTATAATTGTGTGTATTTCTTTGGTGTTGGTTGTGATCTCTCCTCTTTCATTCATGATTTTATTTGGGTCACTTCTCTTTTCTTTTTGATAAGTCTGGCCGGGGGTTTATCAATCTTGTTAATTCTTTTAAAGAACCAGCTCCTAGTTTCGTTGATCTGTTCTACTGTTCTTTTGGCTTCTATTGCATTGATTTCTGCTCTGATCTTTATTATTTCTCTTCTCCTGCTGGGTTTAACCTTTATTTGCTGTTATTTCTCCAGATCCTTTAGGTGGAGGGTTAGGTTGTGTATTTGAGACCTTTCTTGTTTCTTGTATTGCTATATACTTTCCTCTCAGGACCGCCTTTGCTGCATTCCAAAGATTTTGAACAGTTGTGTTTTCATTTTCATTGGTTTCCATGAATTTTTTAATTCTTAATTTCCTGGTTGACCCACTTATTCTTTTGTAGCATGCTCTTTAGCCTCCATGTATTTGAGTTCTGACTTTCCTCTTGTGGTTAAACATTGTGGTCTGAAAATATGCAGGGAATGATCCCAGTCTTTTGGTATCAGATGAGACCTGATTTGTGACCCAGGATGTGATCTATTCTGGAGAATGTTCCATGGACACTAGAGAAGAATGTGTATTCTGTTGCTTTGGGATGGAATGTTCTGAATATGTCTGTGAAGTCCATTTGGTCCAGTGTGTCACTTACTTATTTATTTTTTAAATTTTATTTTATTATGTTAATCACCATACATCATTAGTTTTTGATGTAGCGTTCCATGATTCATTGTTTGTGTATAACACCCAGTGCTCCATCCAATACATGCCCTCTTTAATACCCATCACCAGGCTAATCCATCCCAGCAAACCCCTCCCCTCTAGAACCCTCAGTTCGTTTCTCAGAGTCCATAGTCTCTCATGGTTCGTCTCCCCCTCCGATGCCCCCCTTCATTTTTCCCTTCCTATCTTTTTTTTTTTTTAACATATAATGTATTTTTTTCAGAGGTACATGTCTGTGATTGATCAGCCAATGTCTATAGCAGCAATGTCCACAATAGCCAGTGTGTCATTTAAAGTCTTTATTTCCTTGTTGATCTTTTGCTTGATGATCTGTCCATTTCAGTGAGGGGGGTGTTGTTGTCGATGTGTTTCTTTGATTTTGTTATTAATTGGCTTATATAATTGGCTGCTCCCATGTTAGGGGCATAGATATTTACAACTGTTAGATCTTCTTGTTGGACAGACATTTTAAGTAGGATAAAGAGTCCCTTCCTCTTCTCTTACTATAGTCTTTGGTTTAAAATCGAATTTGTCTGATATAAGGATTGCCACCCCAGCTTTCTTTTGGTGTCCATTAGCATGGTAAATGGTTTTCCACCCCCTCACTTTCAATCTGGATGTGTCTTTGGGTCTAAAATGAGTCTCTTGCAGACAGCATATTGATGGGTCTTGTATCTTTATCCAATCTGATAGTCTGTGTCTTTTGATTGGGGCATTGAGCCCATTAACATTCAGGGTAACTATTGAAAGATAAGAATTTAGTGCCACTGTATTGCTTGTAAGGTGACTGTTACTGTATATTGTCTGTGTTCCTTTCTGGTCTATGTTACTTTTAGGCTCGCTCTTTGCTTAGAGGACCCCTTTCAATATTTCTTGTAGGGCTGGTTTCGTGTTTGCAAATTCCTTTAGTTATTTTATGTCCTGGAAGCTTTTTATCTCTCCTTCTATTTTCAATGAAAGCCTAGGTGGATATAGTATTCTTGGCTGCATAATTTTCTCATTTAGTGCTCTAATATATCATGCCAGTCCTTTCTGGCCTGCCAGGTCTCTGTGGATAGGTCTGTTGCCAATCTAATGTTTCTACCACTGTAGGTTACAGACCTCTTGTCCCGAGCTACTTTCAGGATTTTCTCTTTATCTCTGAGACTTGTAAATTCTTCTATTAGATGTCGGGGTGTTGACCTATTTTTATTGATTTTGAACGGGGTTCTCTGTGCCCCCTGGATTTTGATGCCTGTTTCCTTCCCCAAATTAGGGAAGTTCTCTGCTATAATTTGCTCCAATATACCTTCTGCCCCTCTCTCTCTTTCTTCTTCTTCTGGGATCCCAATTATTTTAATATTGTTTTGTCTTATGGTATCACTTATCTGTCGAATTCTGCCCTCATGATCCAGTAGTTGTTTATCTCTTTTTCTCAGCTTCTTTATTCTCCATCATTTGGTCTTCTATATCACTAATTCTCTCTTCTGCCTCATTTATCCTAGCAGATAGAGCCTCCATTTTTTATTGCACCTCATTAATAGCCTTTTTGATTTGGACTTGGTTAGATTTTAGTTCTTTTATTTCTCCAGAAAGGGTTTCTCTAGTATCTCCCATGCTTTTTTCAAGCCCAGCTAGTATCTTTATAATTGTCATTCTGAACTCTACTTCCGACATCTTACTAATGTCCGTACTGATTAGGTCCCAGGCAGTCGGTACTGCCTCTTGTTCTTTTTTTTGAGGTGAGTTTTTCTGTCTTGTCATTTTGTCCAGAGGAGAACAGATGAATGAGAGAACAAAATGCTAACAGTGTAACAACGACCCCAGAAAAATATACACTAAACAAATCAGAAGAGACCTGAAGCTGGGGGAAAAGAAAGGGAAAGAAAGAAAAAAGAAGAAAAGAAAAAGAAAAAAAAAAGAATACGATCAAATATAATCAGACTGGTTAATAGATCAGTGCCACACACTAGATTATGGGCATATTTTGGTCTGTTAGAAGAAACTGCCTCCCAAAATTTTAAAGAATGAAAAACATATATATGTACAAAAATAAGGGCAAATATGATGAAAGGATGGAATATGACTGTAGAGATGAAAATTAGAAAAGATTTTATAAAAGAAATTGGCAAGTTGGTTGAAAAAAGAAAGAAGAGAAATTTAAAAAAAAAGGAGAGAATGTGATCAGGCAGGAGACTAGAAGAAAGCCATACACTAGAGATTTAGGGTATATTTTGGTCTGTTAGAAGAAACTGTAACCCAAAATTTTAAAGAGAGAAAAACCTATATACCAAAAATAAGGTTAACTACAATGAAGGGATAGAATATGACTCTAAAAATGAAAAATAAAAAAGATTTTTAAAAAAAGGGATAAGATGCTGGTTGAAAAAGGGAAAAAGAAAACTTCAAAAAAATAAAGAAAAAGAAAAAAAAATTTTAAAAATTAACTTTGAAAGACTAAAGAATCAGGGGGGAAAAAGCCATGAATTCTATGTGTGTATTCCCATAGTGCTGGTGTTCTGCCGGTCTCATTAATCAGTAAACTTGGTCTTGGCTGGCTGTTCTTGCTGATCTTCTGGGGGAAGGGCCTGTTGCCGTGGTTCCCAAATGTCTTTGCTGGAGGCGGACTTGCCCCGCCCTTGCCGGGTCTGGGCTAAGTAATCTGCTCGGGTTTGCTCTTGGGAGCTTTTGTTCCCTGCGAGCTTTCCATACAGATTTGGAGAACGAGAGTGAAAATGGTGGCCTCCCAATCTCCACCCCAGGAGCCAAGAACTTGGGGCCCCACTCCTCAGTGAGCTCCCAGAGAAAAGCAGTCAATCACTCCCGTCTCCCTGGTCTCCGGCCGCACTCCATGCTCACCCGGCCTGTGACCAAGCGTTTCTATCTCTGGCACCCAACTCAGTGTGGAGTCTCCAAATCCAGCAGATCCCCGCAGTGTGCTCCTGTGCCACTTCTCCCGGGGGAGGAAGGGGAGTCTCTGTGGATCTGCCACTTGTTGGGTCCCTGCTGGAGAAGCAGTGGCCCGACTGGGCCGCAGATCACAGTTTATGGCAACCCCGAGCTGAGAGCCCACGCCTCGGCTCTGTCTCTACAGCTGGCTTCCCTGCTCCAATACCTGGGAGCTCTGCCACACTCAGGTACCCCTGGTCTTTCTGTGACTCCGAGGATCCTGAGACTACATTGTCCCAGTGAGGGTTCCACCCCCCGCTTAGCCACTGGAGCAACCTCCCTCAGTGAAGCAGACTTCTAAAAGTCCCGATTTTGTGCTCTGCAGCTCTATCACTTGCAGGTAGTGGCTGACAGAGGCCCCCTCCCCCGCCATCTATCTTCCCGAATATCGCCTCAGATTCACTTCTCCGCACGTCCTACCGTCCAGAAAGTGGTCGCTTTTCTGTTCAGAGAGTTGCTATTATTCTTCGATCTCCTGTTGAGTTCGTAGGTGTTCAGAATCGTTTAATCCCTATCTAGCTGAATTCCTGGGACCAGACGAAATTTAGATCTCTTACTCCTCCATCATCTTGCTCCTCCTCCTCAAAAGCTTTTTATCTTGAAACCCCAATAGTTCATTTTTCCCTGTTTCCCTTGCCTTTGGAGACTGGTCTAGCAAGACGTTGCTGTGACTGAGGTCAAAGAGGTTGCTGCCTGTGTTCTCCTCTAGGATTTTGATGGATTCCTGTCTCACATTTAGGTCTTTCATCCATTTTGAGTCTATTTTTGTGTGTGGTGTAAGGAAATGGTCCAGTTTCATTCTTCTGCACGTGGCTGTCCAATTCTCCCAATACCATTTGTTGAAGAGACTGTCTTTTTTCCATTGGATATTATTTCCTGCTTTGTTGAAGATTAGTTGACCATAGAGTTGAGGGTCCATTTCTGGGCTCTCTATTCTGTTCCATTGATCTATGTGTCTGTTTTTGGGCCAGTACCATACTGTCTTGATGATGACAGCTTTGTAATAGAGCTGGAAGTCCGGAATTGTGATGCCACCAGCTTTGCTTTTCTTTTTCAACATTCCCCTGGCTATTCGGGGTCTTTTCTGGTTCCATACAAATTTTAGGATTATTTTTTCCAGCTTTTTGAAAAGTGTTGATGGTATTTTCATAGGGATTGCATTGAATGTATAGACTGCTCTGGGTAGCAAAGACATTTTCACAATATTTGTTCTTCCAATCCATGAGTATGGAATGTTTTTTTTATTTATTTTTAAAATCTTTTTTTTAATAAAGATTTATTTATTTATTTGACAGAGACAGAGATAGCGAGAGCAGGAACACAAGCAGCGGGAGTGGGAGAGGGAGAGCAGGCTTCCCACTGAGGAGGGAGCCCAACGTGGGACTCGATCCCAGGACCCTGGGATCATGAACTGAGCCGAAGGCAGACGCTTAACGACTGAGCCACCCAGGTGCCCTGGAATGTTTTTCCATTTCTTTGTGTCTTCCTCAATTTCTTTTGTGAGTGTTCTATAATTTTCAGAGTGCAGATCCTTGACCTCTTTGGTTAGGTTTATTCCTAGGTATCTTATCGTTTTGGGTGCAATTGTAAATGGGACTGATTCCTTAATTTCTCTTTCTTCTGAGTGTATAAAAATGCAATTGATACCTGTGCATTGATTTTATATCCTGCCACTTTGCTGAATTCCTATATGAGTTCTAGCAATTCTGGGGTGGAGTCTTTTGGGTTTTCCACATAGAGTATCATGTCATCTGCGAAGAGTGAAAGTTTGACTTCTCTGCCGATTTGGATGCGTTTTATTTCTTTTTGTTGTCTGATTGCTGAGGCAAGGACTTCTAGTACTATGTTGAACAACAGTGGTGAGAGTGACATCCCTGTCCTGTTCCTGACCTTAGGGGAAAAGCTCTGATTGTCCCCATTGAAGATGATAT
Organism: Mirounga leonina; assembly: GCF_011800145.1. Lineage (NCBI taxonomy): Eukaryota > Metazoa > Chordata > Mammalia > Carnivora > Phocidae > Mirounga > Mirounga leonina. The sequence goes on from NW_023270490.1 coordinate 9,482,814, forward strand.
TCACAGTGGGCTTTTTGTAAATGGCTTTTATGATATTGAGGTATGTTCCCTTTATACCTACACTGTGAAGCGTTTTAATCAAGAAAGGATGCTGCATTTTGTCAAATCTTTTTTTTGCATCTATTGCAAAGATCATATGGTTGGGAGGCAACTTTAAACATTAGATTGAGTTACCAGAGAATATCTCTCTAAAGAAGCAATATTTATAGTGAAATCTAAATGGGAAGAAACTGAGATGCAAAGATCTGGAAGTTTCTGGGCAGAAGAACCAGCAAGTAGAAAGATCTGAAATGCATAGGATCTTTGTTAAAGACACAGAAAAAAAATGAATGTGGCTGGAACATAGTAAACATAGAGAATGGTCTGAGATGTTAGAGAAATAGCTAGGGGCCAGATCATTAAGACCTTCATACACAATGAGACAAAAGAAGGATTTTAAGCAGCCACTCCATGGAGAATGGCTTTTAGGAAATTCAGAAAGAATACAGGCAACATTCTACTCCTGCAGAAATCCAGGAAAGAGAGGATTCTAAATACATATTTTGGAGCAATCTCCCTGCATTTCTACGTTAGTTTCTGGCATATGGCAGGCATTTAACATTTATAAATGCATTTTAGTCTATCCCTACCATATATCATATTATAATTGCTTATTTTCTTGTTGGAATTATCCATTAGACCAAACTGAGTGAAGGCAGGGACTACATTGATCCTATTCTATCCTCTTCTTCCAAAATTAAAGTTAATTTCTAAAGAAAGCCCAGTTAAAAAAATATTCCTACAAACCCTGCTGGAATAAATACACCATTAAAAACTGTCAATATATGAGGAATTCCTAATTGCAGGAAACAAACTGAGGGTTGCTGGAGTGGGGGGTGGGGTGGGAGGGATGGGGTGACTGGGTGATAGACACTGGGGAGGGTATGTGCTCTGGTAAGCGCTGTGAATTGTGCAAGACTGTTGAATCTCAGATCTGTACCTCTGAAACAAATAATGCAATATATGTTAAGAAAAAAAAAAAAAGAAGAAGAAGGTAGCAGGAGGGGAAGAATGAAGCGGGGGAAATCGGAGGGGTAGACGAACCATGAGAGACGATGGACTCTGAAAAACAAACTGAGGGTTCTAGAGGGGAGGGGGGTGGGAGGATGGGTTAGCCTGGTGGTGGGTATTGAGGAGGGCACATTCTGCATGGAGCACTGGGTGTTATGCACAAACAATGAATCATGGAACACTTCATCTAAAACTAATGATGTAATTAATGTATGGGGATTAACATAAGAATATAAAAAAATCAGGAAAAAAAAACCAAAAACAACAAAAAAACTGTCAGTAACCCTGAGGAGTAGTGCTAATATTTGGAACTCAATTTTAATTAAGCATTCTATGAAGGTGCTCTTAAATAAAAATAATGGTATGTGGATATCCTCGGGGGCATTTGTTTAATGTCTATCTGTAGTTTACCTGGAACAAAACGCGGGATTTTACAAGAGACAGACTAAAAAGACTAGATCCTCATTAAAATATCAGCAACTACAATTAGATTAGTAAATGCAGATCGACTCTTAGTTGGATTTTTACAAAGTGACTATACAGTCCAGACTCGAAGTATGCTCATGGACTAAATACTAAGTGGTAGCTATTTGGAAACATGGCTCAAGAATTCTCTTCAGGTTAAAAAGAAGTCAGTAGAAAACATACCATCTGGTTGGAAGGTTTAAATATAGTTACAATATAGCACATAAGGAACTAAATCATTTCCAAATACTACCATAAGAATCAATACCTATTTTTATTTTTTATTTTTATTTTTTTACCTTGCAGAAATTTAATTCCACCATGAAGCTTGATCAATACCTATTTTTAAATAGATTTTATGAATGGTTAAGACCACTCGTCAGTATTTGTTAAAATATTTTTAAATGAGTGCCTTCACATTTGAATAACTGGTATCTTTTCTAGATTCCAGTCCATATGTTCATATGAATGTTAAATGTTATGTCATTAACATGTAATTTATTTCTGAAAAATCTTAGGTTAAAAAAACTATTAAAATCTAGCATTAATTTTTCTGTTGCAATAAAACATCAGAAATAATCTTCATTTGTAATTAACTGAATGGGTTACCATGCTAATCAAAACCATAGGGTTAATATTGAATTCTATTAAAAGAGCTGGAAAAACAAACATACAAAAATCCACATTCTTAAATTAAAACATTTTATATAAACACATATACAAACATAAAATGTTAGCTAGAATAAAGCTTACATCATTATCTCCAGCAATGTAGAATGACAGAGTCTGGCTCCCAAGATTAAAATCTATCCAAAATTCCTCAAGTTTTTCATCTGAAGGTATCTGCAACTAATAAAACAAACATAAAAAACTTTTATATACTATGATTTTAAAAGTGACAATAGAAAAGCATGACTATGTTATACTCATGGTTGAATTTCTGGGTTTAAGATTTTATTTATTTGACAGAGAGAGACACAGCGAGAGAGGGAACACAAGCGGGGGGAGAGGGAGAAGCAGGCTTTCTGCTGAGCAGAGAGCCCGACGCGGGGCTCGATCCCAGGACTCTGGGATCATGACCTGAGCCGAAGGCAGACACTTAATGACTGAGCCACAGAGGCACCCATTTTTGTTTTTTTTTAAAGAAAAGAGGACAAGTAGAGCATTTAAACCAATTTAGAAACAATCAAAAGAAATGCTGCTTTAATACCTTACACAGAAATTAGCTAGCTCCAAGAAATCACAAATATTCCAAGTACAAATAAAGGTTGAAAATATTAGTTTGAATATATTAATGAATGGTAAATCAATGGGCTTCACTTAAAGGAAAAAAAAAGAAAATCTGAAGTGCAGGCTTTATATTTCAGTTACCCCTGGCTACAAAAATGTCACTTCATAAAATGGCTCTTATTCACAGAATACTAGACCAGCTATATTTGTGATCAAGTTATGACTATTTTTAACATTCCTGTCAACTTGTAACCTGTAATTTACTAGACCATATATCAAAGTTCATCCAATAACTAAAACGTTATAGTTAAAACTTACCTCATATTTATCAAGAAATGCTGATATACAAGGAAATGTAAAGACCCTGAAATAAAAAGTAGTTTGCATTAAAAAATATTAATAAGCCTTCACACCGTAATCTTGACTAGCCATAGAAATCATGTCTAGGATCAAAAGGAAATCAGGCTGTGGTCCTAACGATTTAAATAAAGTCATATCTCTTTCTAAACTAAAATAAGAGTTTCATGGAAATTTGTTTCTATAGAAAATGTATATTATTTTGAGGATACTACTCAACCTCCCATTCTGACTACAGTGACTATACCAATTTACTTTTTATGCTATTGACTAGGAGTAGAAATTCCTAATTTTAGCTTATACTATTAAGATAGTGGAAGCTCCCATAGGATTTACATGGGAAAAGAAGAGTAGTAATGAATAATACAGCTAATAAAAATGACTGAATTTGCCGAGTGATTTCTTGGTCAGCTATTTTTTATTATAAGCACTTAATATATAATCATCTCATTTAATTTCTACAACAAACATATGAGGTAGATATTATTAATATTCTTACTTTACAGCTAAGGAAACTGAAGCAAGTAAGTTTAATAATTTGCCCAACATTAGAATAGCAAGAGGGGAACCTATGATTCAAATCTAAATAACATGAGTCCCTGCACTCAACCCTCACCCTGTCTTTGTTTCCTTAGTAAGTAAAGTAAATGTGAACTCATTCATCCAATAAAGATGTCCTGAGCATCTGTAATATGGTGCCAGGCAATGAACTGCAAATACTGCTCTGCTACTATCAAAAGTGATAATTACCTTTCATTCATGCCCATTCCTGAGATTAAATAACCTCAGAAAGAGGTTAGCATTACAGTGCATTAGTTATAAAAAAAAAGATAGTTTGCTATATATTTTTATTCCAGTATGTGGATGAAGGAGGTAGCTCAAATAATATTTATACGAGATTTTTATTATTCCTCAAAATTCTGCTAAAAAGTACAAAGTAAAATAAGACAAGTGGGAATTATTTCAGTCTACCAGTGTAGTAAGTTATTACATGGTGTTACAATAAGATATTGTTTTAAATATCCCTGTGCATTTTACATCCCAAAAGACAAAATAAATTTTAACGATTCAACACTGTGTTCTCCCTGTTGAGCTAGTTCTTTATGAGTAAATGGTTGACTACTGTATTAAGTTTACCTTCTCTTGTCTCCAAGCATGCCATTTACAAGGTTGAGAAATACTCTGCAATCCTAATTTAAAAAAAAAAAGAGACTTTTAAAAAGCATAGTAATAAAAAAACCTCTTGTCATTTTGTTATTTTTATACTACTTACTGTTTCAAATTCAGAGTCTTTAATTCCTTTAAACGCATTAGCAATAAAATCCATTGAAAACCACTGACATGCCAGTTCTTGTCTTTGTTTTTCTGTAGTCATTCTACATAGTGCTTCTACGATACCTACTTGTAAGTCATAATCTTAAAAAAAAAAATTGTTAATGTATTATTGGAAATTATGAAAAATAAGTTTATAAAAGTCATTGTTTATAAGGAATTAGAACAAACAAGAGAAAGAAGAAAATATTAGTGTCATTCACTCATCTTTTGCCATTTTGTTCATATGGATTAGAAAGATCTCATCAGCTCAGAAATGAATACAGCCCAAATAACAAATTTACTAATAGAAGAAAGGAGTAAAACTTTTTTTTTTTTTAAAGGGTATTTGAAAGAAACTCCTAAATAATTCAAAGACTCTGCCATTCCATTATTAGAGTTGTGAATTGCAAAATAACTCACAGGATAGTCCATAAACCACAGAAACTTTTACTTTTATATGATGGTTATAGTTATTCCAAAGTATTTTAACCAGTGGTTTGTTCTAGATGTAAATCACTACATCAAAATTTTCTCATATGAAACTTAGAAAAGATTGAGTTCTTTTAATAAACACATTGTTTAAAAACAAATCTGTAAGTCCCCAAAATATTAAACCTCCAAATTCATGAAACACCATTTGAGGAAGGAAAGTAATTCAAATGTTAGAAAATTAAGTTATTATTCATAAATCTACCATTAGGCACAATTTATATTTGAAGACTCCTAATGCATGTTTAATTATTATTTTAGTCTCACAGATACAGATCATTTAATCACCTATTAGTAATTAAAAATTGCTTGATTGTACATAATTTATAATTTCCTCACATAATCTCACTACATTACAATGTTAATATTATTTTTACTAAAGAGATAATATTTTCTATTAGTAAATTTGGAATAATTTCAAATATGAACATTTTGAGAAAGCATACTTACCTCCAGCATCTAAAATCCTTTCTCCCATACTACTCCTGTAAATCAAAATAATAGATTACATACCAAACTAGTACCAATTAAATAAAAAACCCACATATTTGGGGGGAAAAAACTTCACTAAAATTTACAATTGGCTAGTATCACAGACTTTTGCAGAAAATATAGCCATAAATTATATTAGAAATCTACAACAGTTTATCAGTTTTAATTATTAATGCAACTCATGGTTGTCTTACAGCCTTATAAAATATCCTTTAAATTCTTGACCAGAACCACTAATTAAAGCAATATAGTACAAATTATTACATGAGAATTAACATTTCTTGGTTAGAGAGTATTTTCCTGGCTTCTTGAGGCATTTTGTCAAGCATAGCATTCATTTTTTTTAGAGTCTAGAAAAGAAAAAAAAGATAATCCATTAACTTTATATACTCAGTGAAACATTAAGTATTTAGAGAACTATTCTAGGTATACAAACTTAGAAGCCTATTTTTTTTTCTTAAGCACAGCATTTTATGCAGGGAATTGAAAAGGGTGGAGGAAAGAATATAAAGTATAATATAGTGAATACAAAAAACATGAGACAAAGGATATCAAAAATTAAATATAACATGATTCCAGTTATACTCTTTGCAATAAAACATATGATTATTACTCTATTATAATAACTAAAACAAAATTACCTGATTAATATATATTCTTATGGTTATATATATGTACACACATACATATACTAATACAAGTTATTTTTAGCATTTAAATATTGAGAACTCCTAATATCTGGATACTATAATTTATTTTCATATGAACTATATGCATACATAAACACAAATAGCTATGAATTTTCAATAAATATTTGGGTAACATATTTATTTATCACATCAGGCAATGAATTAAAACAACAGAAATACACTACATAATTAATTTAGTACCAAGAAAATATAATTATTCATTTTGATGAATTGCTACTAAATTTGCTTCACTCTCTCATTTTTAGGTTTAAAAGAAAATCTTAACAAATGACTTTACCTCCTGCTGAATACAAATATTCACTCTTGCGTCAATAACCAGGACACAGATTCGAGGCACGAAACTTTCCACTACTTGCCTTTTACCTGAAAGTGTTAAATCATTAATAAATGAGTATTTTAAATTCTTTTAAATGGCAATCTTGTATGAGTTAATGAAAGAATGTACTAGTTCAGAAAAGGCCCACTGACTGGTCTTGGGCAGCAGGAAACATGAAATCCAGTCCTAGTTCTCCCACTAACTAGCTATGTGGCTTTGAAAAAATACCTTTCAACAGATTTGACTCATCTTAACTCTGGCAAAGGCATAACTTCAGATTCAGCTTCTCCTTTAAGTCCTAAGGTAGGACTTTTTCAGATGAAATAAACATAGTTCAAAAGTGGAAATTTCTATCGTTAAGTTCTTATGAAAACCGGCCTCATTAATTTAGTCATATATCGAAAGTTCCATAACGGCCGTAAACACTCCTCAATATAAAGATCTAAATATCTTGAGCTTTTTTCTAAAGTTAACCCTATTCTCAAAAGACAAGGCTTTATCAATACTAAATATATTTAGAGGAATTTGCCACATGCTATTTCATAATGCAAATTTTAAAAATAATTTTAAATAATGGCAATACTACAACAGAAAATATACAACTTTCCAAAGTGACTACACTGAAGGTAAAAAAAAAAAAAAAGAATAAAATTACTCAATTAGGTAGAAAGATATAGTTATTTACTTAAAAAAAACACTTGGATTACTTTATATTCACTGGTGCTTTAGGATTGTTTTCTTCCCTAAAAACTTAAGAATTTAAGCTAGATTATATGTCATCTATAAAGCAATCAATGAAAAGGTAGCATTAACTACTATTGAAGTAAATAGCAATTGAGCTTTTAAAACTTTTTGGCTTTGAAGGCAAACTGTTCCTTTATTTATAAACAATTCACCAGCCTCAGTGACCAATCCCAGGTAATTCTTCTTCAACCAACAGAAATAAAATAATTTGTTGGACTACTTGCTTGGCACAAAACAATGACCATTCATAAGTGAGGATGAGTTGTTATGTGTTCTATATATTGAAAATTCTGTCTCATTAGATCAAGAGTTGGCAAATTATGGCCCACAAACCAAATCCACACCATTGCCCATTCTGTATGGCTCTATTATTCATCAGGAGGTACTCTACGGAAATATCTGAATGACTGAACCAGCAGTATCAAAGTGAATTTCATTCTACTCTCATGAACTTAACCAATATCAGATACCACTGAATGGCTTCAGTAATTAGCATGGGCTACAGAGTTGATGTTTCTTAATGAATTCAACCCAAAATTACAAGGCAAAAATCATTCTTATATGAGAAACTTCACTGAAGTCATTTCAATGAAAGTAAGGTTATCTGAATCACAAGTAATGCCAAACTGTTTTATACATTTCCCAAGCTGTCAAAAATTAAAACAAGGAGTGACATCTCCATTCCCACCCACATTTATAGGAGTACGTTTTTCTAAGCTCCGATTACAGGTCCAGCAGCATTTCTGGACACTGATGAAGTACAAAGGAAATTTCCGTATTTCAAAATCCATTTAAATGTTCAGCTGAGGGCTTCCACCTAGCCTTCAGTTGAAAGTGATTCATCTGCAATGCAATGACATTCTAAAAGGCAATATTAAGAAGCTAATATAATTCCATAAATGCTTTCCAAGTGATGAACATGCTCAATTAAAAATCATGCTCATGAATTGATATCAGTATTTGGCATTATCTGCATGAAAAGACATTTTCTAATGCAATTTACATAAAATCTCATTACAGATAAGCATAAAAAATGAACATTTGCAATCAATTCTGATAAGAGCAAACTAACTCTGAGCCTTAATTAAATGAAATGTCTTCCCCTCAAAAGAGTGCTTTCTCATTAGTTGACCTATATTACAAAAACACTGTATTCAATTATTGTAGTATCTTGGATTGTATCAATATCTGTGGAAATCTGTTTTCTTTCTTGTTATATAAGTACCTATATAATAATTCTTGATTTCTTTTGCTTGGCCCTAATATAAAGCTTAAAATGTTTACTATTTGGTCCTTTACAGAAAAAGGTTGTTGATCCCTAAATTAAATAGTTAGATTCCTAATATTAGGACAATACTCTGAGGATTGCAAAGTCATACTAAAACCCTAATAGCAAATTATCGTTTTAAAAGAAATAAAATATTTATTATACCTTCATCACTGATGTCATATATGACCTGAAAAAAAGTGAATATTTAATTTGTAATTTATTATTTTGTATTATAAACCATTATGTTGTATTGATACAGTAGTAAATATTAAAATAGTATTAAAGTAACAGATCACATTTGAATTCACCATATAATTAACTTTTATTTATTAACTATTCAATTGTATTAATCAGGATAAGTGCTTTATACAATCTGAACAGACTAATCCAATCAAGCCACTAACCAATCTGTTAGTGACTTTTAGGCCCTGGACATATAGAACACAAATTGTATTTTAAATAAACACATGCTTGTAAGATTGGTTAACCAATGTGATTTTTACCATCAGAAGATCAAATAAGTCTTCTATCATATTTATAACTGCCTCATCTTTTGAATTTCCTCGACTGAGAATAATCTTCTTTGATTTTTCAAACCAGGCAACCATGTAAAAAAAAGAAATGTATGTATTAGTTACTTTGAATTCAATTTTAATAATTTTAAGAATGTACTTATCTTGCATAAACAGTAAACCTAGGAATAAAGAAACATTAAAAATAAAAATTCCAGTATTATATGAAAAGTTTTATGTTTTTAAACATCTTTGTTGTTTTCATTTTTTGGTAACTCACTATATTTTAACATTCTTTAGATGGGAATGGATGAACTAATCCTAATTCTAGGCAGAAGACCTTGATTTCCCCTTTCAAATTCCTAGTTCAGGTAGATTCATTAATAGATGAAAATAAATTATCATCATAAATTAGACTCTTGGCATTATTACTATTTGAAAAGTTTTGGTGTTATTTTACTTTTATTAATTCTTATAGTTGAGAATATACTACATCCTAGGTACTGTTCTTACCGCTAGGTATACAGAAATGAATAAAACAAAATAAAAATCAATATCCCACATTCTAGCATGGGAATTAGATAATAAACAATATAAAAAGCAAAACAAAGTTACAGTAAATAGATGAGAAAATAAAGTAAAGGCCTCAGGGAGTCTTGTGACCTTAAATTCACATGATCATCAAGGAGCCTGGTGCCTACGGTGTCCTTTTGATCTTTATCTTTGTAACATAGAGCTCAGGTTACAAACCTATTTGTTTTACCTAAACCTTTATGTAAAGTCCCCAAATTCATATTTCAACTGTTTGAACATTTTATTAGAAAACACACCTTGAATACTATTTCCCCTCACATAAATATTACATATTCTGTACTTATCTTTTGGACCAGTCCTTGTTTTATCATATTTATAAGTCCAGCTTGCCCCAATATAGTGATATTTTTGCTACATCTTCCAAAAGAAACCAAAATGGTTGAAACTGCTTGGATATCCTTTTTATTAAGCTCCTAAAACAAAAAGTATACATTTAAACATCTGTAAATACAAAATAGCGTCGAACTGGCACTGTGCTAGGAGATTTGTAATCCTCACAAATCCTGAAAGTTAGCTCCTACCACCATCTCCATATTGCAAAGTACGGAAGTGCGCTTTAGAGAAACAAGGCCTAAAGCCACCAGCCCGTGAATGACAAACCCAGTACAAAAATGCAGATTTGTGTAAATTCAAGAAACTTTAGATGATGGTACAATGAATCAGTTACCTTCCATTCTAAACAGCTCTATACATTTAACTAATGGAAATAAATGTTTACTCATTTTAATAAAAGATTACTCAATCTTTTAGATTCATAACAAGTCTCAGATACTGGGGGAGATGGTCAATAATCACTTTTTCTCCTGCATAAAAATACCCTACATATAATAAATCGAGTCCAGGATTTTGGATAATTTTTGTTTTATTTTTGAAAGCACCAAGCACTATCCCCATAACATAAATACGCTGATAGGTTTTTTAAAAAGTTTTTCAAACTTCAAACAGGTAAACTATTTTTCCTCAGTTTAGGCAACACTTAGTAATGGTAATGCTATGTAAACATAGCTTTTTGTATATTGTATTTAGAAAACAGTAATCTAATATGTTATTTGGGACTCCTCAGATTTTTTTAAAAATTAGCACTTATTCATATAATTATAAGCAAGTTTGCCAAAGCCTTTTATTCATTTCTTCCAAAGGAGTACTTCTTCCTAAAAAGAGTGCTATCCGATAATTTTAACAATCATTCAACAAAAAGGAGTATTTACCCTGCATACAAGGTCATCCAACTTGTGGAAAAACTGCTTGCTGCATTTAATCTTCACATCTTCACAAATATCAATTTGTAAAAGTGTTTTCAAAGGCTTGAAATCATTTTTCCTTAAAGCATCATCAATGCATTTTTCCAACTGCTACAGAAATACAGTAATGGCACAGAGATTGAATCAAAACCAAAATTAGTCACCGTATGCAATCCAGTAATTCAAGAATTGTCACATGAAAATTCTCAAAAGAGCTTATATCAATTCACTTATTTAAAAAAAAAAAAAAACCTGTTCACTATTAAATTGGAGAAAGAGAGAGATCAAGCTTCTTTCATAATAGCAAGATTCTGCATTAAAAATATATATATACATTCTACTAATTTTCCACTTCATATCCTTTATTATAAAGTTATCATTATGTCGAGTTCAAAAAAGAAATCTATTAATGAAAGAAATAAACTTAATAGTAACTAATACTTAACACCATGGATAAAACACTAACACATCTGAATATCAATTTCTTAATGAGGTTTAAATAGTTTTTAAAAAAATACATACAGACAAAAGCACTGATTGGAAACTATATCAATATAATTTAAGATTTACATATATAATTTACATTATACATTTATAACCTTTACAAAATCCACCATCCTTACTACTAAAGTATAACATCACTAATAAGGAATTTTTATACTATAATCTGATCACCAGATTTGGTGGTAAATTGCATACATGTTAAATAGATATATTAAAACTTCTTACCAAAATGCCCTGACATAAAAATATCCAGGCATAAATTATACATGAATGACTGCATAATTCTTTTCAATGTAAAAGGCATATGTAAATAATCAGCATCTTTCATACTTCATAAATAACAGATTTTGAAAAGAAACCTACTGAAAAAATGAAAGAGTAACATTTTAAATTATTCCACTCCTGACCATTTCATAAAAACAAGTAAGCTTCATTTTTCCTAAAAATACAGCACTTAACACCTATAAACAAACAAAAGTGATTTTAGGAATTAAAATACTTCCTTCCTTTTGGTCTAGGACTACATACCTGGAGATCTGGTCTTATGGGCATTTTGATTTAATTTTAAAACAGCAAGACAAAACAAACACCTGTAAAACAAAACATATGCTTTCAGTATCTTACAATCTATTCTGTATGTTTATTGTTCAAAATCTTAATATGCATAAATAAGCATTGGTGCTTATACCAAAGGCAAAAAATAATTTCAAGTTCCTCACTGTTTATGAAATTACACATATGAACCTGGTCAAGGAAGTTTCTGGAGGAAAGCCTGAAGATCATTTATTCAAGCCTTCTCTTTTTATAGATTACTTAAATAAATGTTGCAAGTCTTGCCAAAGGTCACAGAACTAGTTAGTGAAAAAATACAAACCTGGACCTCTCTCATTAGGGATTTCTGCTATACTTGTTCCAACTTTGGGAACAAGAAGAAAAATAATCTTGAATTAACGTGTAAATGAAATTCAGTCTAGTAACATAATATTTAAGAAGGAGAGAATATGCAAGTGTATTGCCAAAGACTAGGTTATATGAGAATAGACAAATATGCAATGAAAAGAGGAAAAGAAAACCTAAGCACACTGACCCTTTAAGAGGAGTGGAAACAGGAATCAACAGGGTTACACTTTAGCACCACCTACCATGTTTCTTTTTTTAAGATTTTATTTATTTATATGAGAGAGAAAAAGCAGGAGGAGAGGCAGAGGGAGAGGGACAAGCAGACTCCCCACTGAGCAGGGAGCCCAATGTGGGGCTTGATCCCAAGACCCTGAAATCAGGCCCTGAGCCAAAGGCAAACACTTAACCGACCGAGCCATCCAGGCGCCCCAACATCACCTACCATCTTGACAAAAGCATCTAACATTTTCAAATGTGATTTGGCAATTAGCTCTATAAAGGAAAAGAAAGAGCATCTTTTCTAGATATTATAACTGGAACAATTTAAAAATAATCTGTACTATGAAAAGCTTCATAATAGAAACACCAGGAAATCAACAGAGAGATAATTAACCCAAGATGAATACAGGACTACATACTCATGAGAACAAGTGGTGTTAGTCACAGCCTACTTTATTGCAGATGTGCTAATGGAGAAATTTAAGTGCCAATGAGGGCATACATTTCAGGTAGACAAAAGGCATGAGTAAAAAAAAATCCCTTGTATTTTCAAATTAACTCTAGGGGGGGAAAAAATCAATCCCCAGAGAAACATTTGCTCCATGTGCATAAGGAGCCAAGTCTAAAGATGTTTTTGCAGCACTGTTTTGAGTGGCAAAAATTCAAAAGTACCCAGATAGGAGTTAGGAATAGGAGGGAAGGTGAAGAATGAATAAAATGTGGTATATGATAATCAATTTTGTAAACATAACAGATGAACCAGAATTTTAGATATTTGCAGTCCATTTTAAGTTAAATTAGAAACATGTTGCCAAATGATACATACTGTGTAATGGCATTTATGTGAAAAAAAAAAAGAAACACTGGCTTATTTATATCTTTAAGAATAAGTATATACATATTTGTGCGTGCTTGTGCGTGTGTGTGTGTGTGTGTGTATTTATGTTGAGGTCGGGGGGTGGAGAGAGGCAGAGGGAGACTCTGTTGGGAGAGTTTGTCAGCTCACTGGGGAGGAAGAGTAGTGAGTTGCATAGGACTGTAAATTGCTATTTGACAAAACAAGCTTTATCTGTAATTTATGCTTACATGCCTTTTTAAAAGTACAATAAATTCTTGCCAAAATACAGGTAAGTGGGATCCAAAACATGGGATTGGTAAAATGTAGGTTGGGTTATTGTGACGGGATGAAAATGACCAAAGCCAGCCTCCACAGTTAAGTAGCTGGGAAATCCAACTGCTCCATCCAAACCTATTCAGGGCCTAGCTGTGATTATGCCCCATATGGTTGTGCTTGTCTGCTCTGGCCTATATACTAAAGGGGCAATCCTAGGTCCATGGCTAGCTGGGAATTCCAGTATACCAACAATGATTCCAAGATCTCTAAATAGCTGGTAGTCATTCTGTCATTTTGCCTGACTCAGAAAGCTCTGACCCAGAAAATATTGGAAACTCAGGGACCCACTCTTTGCTTCCCAAATTCCAAAGAAGGGGTTTGCCTATTTTCTACTTGGCTTCACTCTTTCCTTAATTCTCCCCAGGCCATCACAGAAAATAGAAATTTAGACTGGTTCTGTTTGAGAATGTCGTATCACACACTGTTACAAGATTTTAACATACACAGACTTGCTTCATAGATAGAAAATGGGGGGGAAGGATATGAAAAGTATTATCTCAAATACAGAGGTAAGAAGGAAGTACTGGAGGTCAACAACCAAACGGTTGATTACTGAGAAACAATGTAGGCTAGAACCTTAAGCATCCACTACTGGCACCATTGTCATAAGCCTGAAGCTCAAGGGGGGAGCTGTCTGCAGGAGGAACTATTCCTTGGGTGATATGATAAAGAATACCACAAAGGAATGAAATGATAAAATGTATACAAGTAAAAGTTGAGATATGAAAGAGAGATGCAGACATTCCAATATCTACCCAATAAGAATTCCAAAAATTATAAAAAAAAAAAAAATAGTGGGGTAGCAAGAGTTGAATAACATCCAAGAACTTTCCCAAAATAAAAACAGACATCCACACATTTAAAGAGTCCACAGAATACCAAAGAAGACAAATTTACAAACACTGTGAGGTTATTTCTCAATAATAAAAGAGAAAATCTTAACTCACAAAAGCAAAAACAAACAAAAGCATTCAAAAGAATAACATAATAGATACCCTGTTCTCACTATAAATTTAGAAATCAGCTACAAAGTTAGCTTCAAACTTTCCCTTTACTTGGAAACTAAAATATGTTCCTTTGCAGGATATAAAAAGTTGGAAAAGACTAAATATTTAAGTGAATATGTATACATACAAAACCCTGTAAGATGTAACCAAAGCAATACTTAAAGTGCAATCCATAGACTTGGATGAATCTATGAAAACATGAGGACCAGCAGAGGTAGCCCAAAGTAACAGGGTCATAGGACCTCCAGATGGTAAAGTTATTAAACAAATACTTTAAAGTAACTATAAATATTGTGTTCCTAAAGATTATTCAAAAAGACTGAGAACTTTGGCAGAAAACCAGAAACTAGGGTGGGGAGTAAGGAAGGCCACAGAAAATTTGAAAAAGAATCATGTAGTTCTAGAAACAAAAATAGTCAATAACAAAATAATTAAGAATAAAATGGAAAGACATATAGATGAAAATTATAGAAATAGAAGCTATATCAGAAAAAAAATCCAGAAAGAAACAAAGATACACAAAAATATGAGGAGGGAGACTAGAAGATAGAACAACACAGAGGATGTTATGAAGCCCTATGTATCTGGCACTGAAACCTTGGAGATAGTGAATGAGACAGAAATAATTCCTAAGAAATGATGACAAAAAATTTCCCAAAACCAATAAAAGATATCAAACTATAGATTCAAAAAGTCCCATGAACCCCAGATAGAGAAAGAAAAAGAAAACTATACTCAGGTGCACCACAGAAACTACTGAGGAAAGACAAAAACATTAAAAGCTGCCAGAGAGTAAAAAAAGATTACTTTTAAGTAGCATCAATAAGACTGATACCTGATCAACAAAAACTATGAAAGCAGAAGACTTAGAACAGTATCTTTTTTAAAGTGCCTTAAGATTGGACTTACCCTACGTGTTAGACCAGATGTACCCGACAGACATCTACAGAACATTCCATCCAACAGCAGCAGGAAACACATTCTTCTCAAGCACACATGGAAAATTCTCCAACATAAATCATATGTTAGCCACAAAACAAGTCTTAATAAATTTAAAAAATTGAAAACATATCAAGCATCTTTTCTGACCACAAGGATATGAAACTAAAAATCAATTACAAGAAGAAAACCAAAAATTCTACAATTATGTGAAGATAAAACAACATGCTCCTGAACAACCAACAAATCAAAGGAGAAATAGAAAAAATACCTGAAGGGGGCAGAGCAAGATGGCGGAGGAGTAGGAGACCTGGATTTCGTCTCCTCTCAGGAATTCCGCTGGATAGGGATCAAACCAGTCTGAACACCTACGAACTCAACAGGAGATCGAAGAAAGGAATAGCAACAACTCTCTGAACAGAAAAGCGACCACAATGGGGCGCTGGGTGGCTCAGTTGGTTAAGCGACTGCCTTTAGCTCAGGTCATGATCCTGGAGTCCCTGGATCGAGTCCCGCATCGGACTCCCTGCTCGGCGGGGAGTCTGCTTCTCCCTCTGACCCTCCTCCCTCTCATGCTCTCTGTCTCAAATAAATAAATAAAATCTTTAAAAAAAAAAACAAAAAAAACAAAACATTAAAATAAAACTACAGACCAAATACCCCTCATGAGCAGAGATATAAAAACTTTTTTTTTTTAAAGATTTTATTTATTTATTTGACAGAGAGAGACACAGCGAGAGAGGGAACACAAGCAGGGGGAGTGGGAGAGGGAGAAGCAGGCTCCCCGCAGAGCAGGGAGCCCGATGCGGGACTCGATCCCGGGACCCCAGGATCATGACCTGAGCCGAAGGCAGTCGCTTAACCAACTGAGCCACCCAGGCACCCTAAAATTTTTAAAAATAAAGTAAAAAGGGGAATAATCATCCTATTTGATATTAAGACATTTTACAAAGTCACAATTACTAAAAAAAACAAAGTGTTAAGAATAGGAAATAAGTGGATCAATAAAACAGAAGAGTCCAAATGCACACCCAAACATATATTGTAAGTTCATGTATATGTAAGACTTTATAAATCAGAGGGAAAAAGGTAAACTAGTTGATAAATGGTATTAGGAAAATTGACTCACCATATGAAAAAAAATTATACCTCTATATCCCACATTCACAAAAATAAACTATAGATTCATTATTTACCCAATGTAATAAGTAAATGTTTAAAAATTACTAGAAGGGAATACAGGAGGATATCTATGACTTTGCAATACAGAAGGATTTAAGACATGGAAAGCACAAAGCATAAAAATAGTAATTTTTGTACATCACTGTCTCTCTCCTACACACACACACACACACACACACAATTTTATTAAGGAGCACACAGGAATCTTTATTCACTCAGAATCCACAACTGGCCCAGCAAGTCCTTTAAACATGAACACATACGTTCATTCTTGTAACTCAAACCTTCAGGCCCCAGAGAAACATTTTCCTTGACTATGCCTTTGAAAGAAGGGGACTTCAGTTAATTACACTATTCTGTTTATTTTGTATATGTTAGAAAACTTCTATTAAAAAAAAGTTGGGGTGCCTGGGTGGCTCAGTCAGGTGGGCATCTGGCTCTTGGTTTCAGCTCAGGTCATGATCGCATGGGTCGTGCTACTGAGCCCCTCTTAGGGCTCTCCATGCTCAGCAGGGAGTTGGGCTGGAGATTCTCTCCCTCTGCCCGTGCTGCCCGCCCCCCCAGAGCTCATTCTCTCTCTGGAATAAATAAATATTTATTTTTATTTAATTTATTAAATTTTTATTTAATTTATTAAATTTTATTATTTTAATCTATTTTTTAATATATCTTATTTTTTTAAATTTTTAAAATAGATTTTATTTATTAATTTGCCAGAGAGAGTGAGAGGGCACAAGCAGGGGGAGCAGTAGGCAGAGGGAGAAGCAGGCTCCCTGCCAAGCAAGGAACCCAATGCGGCACTCCATTCCAGGACCCTGGGATCGTGACCTGAGCCAAAAGCAGTTGCTGAACCGACTGAGCCACCTAGGCATCCCATCCCTAAATAAATCTTTTAAAGAAAAAGTTTAAGGGGAAGAGGAGGCCAAAACAATGCTGAGAAGGTTGTAGGTTGTGCCAATACTGACATTCTTCTCTATGCTTTAGAATGGAGGTAGAATTTGAGAAACCTAAGTAGTCAGGTATGAGAAAATACATTAATTCACTGCCAAATCCTTCCTCTAGCAGAGCAAAAATACAGTTGCTTCTTGCATAATGAACAACTGCTTCCTAATCGTGCCAAATGTCCATTTTCCTGCTTTTCTTTGCATTCCAACCTGTGGCTCTGGAAGTACTAGCAACTTAGTACACAGTATTTGCAACAGTTGCACATGGTGGCTGAGGAACATTTTGTAGTTCTAAGCCCTTCATACTATTAATTTGTACACATGTAAATCTAGACATAAACTGCATGGACACAATATGGATTCTACAATGGCAGAGGACAAGTAAACATTAGGATGGTGGCTAAGTATGTTTATAAAAACATTTAATAAGTTTAATTATTAAAATAGCTTCAGTATTAAATAATTTTATTTAAGATAAATGTTCATTAATAATTCATATTTTATCTTAATCTTAAGAGATTTTAATATTTCAAAACATTTTAAAGGAAAAAAATTTCTTTTAAAGTAGGCTCCACATCCATTGTGGAGTCCAATTCAGGGCTTGAACTCATGACCCTGAGATTAAGAGCGGAGCTGAGATCAAGGACACTTAACTGAGCCACCCAAGCACCCCTAAAAAAAAAAAAAAATTTGTTATATTATTTCATGTTTTTGATGAAAATGTACTCAAATCAGTATATTTTGAATACAATTACATATTGTTTTAATGCTTAAATCATACTGTCTATAGAACACAAAAGTAAGTCTTGATTGTAACATATTTGTTAATTTATCTAAATTGAAAATAAAATTATGGACTATATACTAATTTCTGATTTTATAGGTAAATATTTTACTATTCAAAATTCACCAATCATCAAATATCCGTAATAAGTGAATTCAGTTATCTTTGATATTTTTCCAGCATTCAGTCATGAAAATAGCTTTACACATATTGGTCTACTTTGTTGTAATGAAGGTGTGTTTGTAAAAGACTAGAACATTTTATCTCACAATTTGAAAACTTGATTAAAAATGTAAATACTTAAAATATATTTTAGGGACATCAATGTGTACTCTTTTCCTAGGGCCAGCAACTGCGGGGACAGGCAGGCCCACTTCATTACACTTTTCTGTCTTCACAACTCAAACAATATGAATTTGAATTTAACAGGTAATTCACGAAGACATGAAACACAGCACGGAATTACTTACGGCCAAGAGACACGAAAATGCTAACGAGAAGGGTTTAGTTCCCAGACTACCTTCCTGCAAAAAGTGGGCCAGGGAAAAGGAAAACTGGTTAGTATCTACACAGGCAGACTTGAAAGTAAGGAAAATAAACCATTCAGGGAGTCCCCCCTCCCTCCCAAGGCTGACTACATACTAGCTTCGACAGAGCCAAAAACTTAGCACCCTTCACGGGGCAGGTCAAACATTTCCAGCCGAGAGGTTAAGGGTAACCCTAGAAGGAAACAAAAGCCATACACTCATCCACACCAAGCGTGAACAGGCTAAAGCATCCTGAAGAAGCGCGACGCAACAGAACGAGGGACAGGAGAGGACCTGAGAATCGCGGCGCAGATTCAGACTTAGCAAGAGGCCTGTGGGGTTGTGCTGCGGGCTAAGCGGGCTTTGAACCCTGGGCTAAAATCTTTTCTACACTCTTTCATGCTTTTGATGAAAATACACTCAGATGAGTATATTCTGAATACAATTAAATTATATCCACTGTGAGGGTATGAATGCGTATATATGCAGGCAAATACAAGGATTAGAGCTCTGACAACGACCGACAACCTGACAAGTAGGAGGCGCACACTCTCCCCCCAAAGCCCAGGGGATCGATCAGTACAAGGTCCGCGCTCCAGCACCGCACGACCGCTCAGGTCTACAAACGCCGACAGGAGGCTGACCCGGACCCGGGACGAGGACCAGGGAGAAACACCGGCCTCCCTCCTCACTAGAAAGGACCCGCGGTGATGGCCTCGCCGCGGAGCCCGGCACACGCATCCCTTTTATCAGGAGCCCCGCGCGGCGGCGCTCGGGAACGCAGGCTGCGGTGCGGGAGGCCGGGCCCGCTCCGCGCTCAGCGAGCGCAGACCCCGCGGCCGCCGCAGGGGCACGCGCCGCAAGCCC
>NW_023270490.1:9512644-9581051 GCF_011800145.1 Mirounga leonina
GCCCCGCCGCCGCGCGCCGCAGTCCGGCCTCCCCGCCCGGCGCCGGGAAGGCTGGCGGGCGGCCTCGTCACGTGTCCCCGGCGATCGCCGGACAGGTCCGGTCGATTCCTGTCTGCGTCTGCCGGGTCCCTGCGCCTGTCGATCGTGGGTCTGCGTCTGCACCACCGGAGGACGAGGAAAATGCATGCTGCGGGCCCTTGGACCTCTGGGTCCCTGGGGCGGGGGTGGGGGCAGCGGGTGCACAAAAGCTGGCCTTTCCAGAAGCTGGTGCCCTGGCTAATTTGAAGCCTGTAGCTAGCCAGCTCTTTGGACGTCCGCACTGCAACCTGAAGCCCCGGCCGGACCGCGGGAGCCTCGCTGCGTAGACGGCTGGCGTCCTGACCACACGTTACCCACAGTGCTTTGCCGCGGGCCGCCGGCCCGCTCCCTGGAGGGTGGGGAGGGGGCGGTGCTGCCGCGCTCCGTCTCCTGGCCCCTGGCCCGAGAGGAAGATGTGGGAACCAGAGTTAATGCCCTGTGATGAATTATGCCACTGCCCTTAATCGGCCGCTGGCGCTGGGGAAGCATTTTTGTGGCCAGAATCCCAGACCTTTAGCTTTGTTCCGCTGCAGGCCTGAACCACCAGGGAAACCGCGAGCTTGCTTTCTGCATCTTAGGACCCTGCAAGCATTCTTTGCCTGTTTCACTCTGAAACTTGCCCACGAAATGCTGCCGCTTACAGTGTAAAGCATGCCAAGTGAAATGAAGTGGGAAGGGTGGAAACGCGCTTTCCAGGCAGCAGCTTGGGGCCAGGCATCTTGGAGGGTTCCTTTTTACCGTCCAGAGGGACAAAGCAGAAGGAAGACCAAACTATTGAGGGGGGTTGGCAAAGAACCTTCTCTACATCTAAAATAAAGCCAGCCTGGGGTATAAGTCATTTATTGTGAGAGCCTGTGTACTCTGGCTAAAAAGGCATACACGCTTATGAAAAGTAATACAGCAGAGTTTCAGGAAGAAAAAAGTCTTCTATCCTACCTCTTGTCTATTTTACAAAGGTAGGGGATATTATGGAAGAAAGTATTCACTTTCCAATCAGGGCCCTTTCAGTAGGCCACCCACTCAAAATCAGGGAAAGCAGCATTCTTGATATGAGTCAACAGAATTTCACACACATAACATTATATGATCTGTATTACTATACTGACGATCTTTAAAGGAATTGATGTGATCCTGAAGGCAGGAGAATTAAAGGGGAGCTTCCCCAATAGAGTGCTCTTTCCACGAGAGCGGGGATATGTGCATAATCCTGGCCATCTTGAAGGTTCTCTTGCAATTACTTGTTGAATGAATGAATGAATGAATGAATGAATGAGTGGACATGGGAGATTGGAGTAATACCCGACCTTAATTATTAATTAGCCCCACACATTTCCTGAAGGTGTTATTTCCGAGGAGGCTCTGTGTGTGGTGTGTGGTGTGTGTGTGTGTGTAAGGAGAGAGAGAAGGATTCATTCCATTGGCAACATTTATAGCAGTGTGATTTTGTATCTAATATCCACTGTGAAAAACAAGCAGAAAAGATGAAACTGTAAACAGAAGTCAGTACCAGCCCCCCCCCCAACATTTCAATACTATGCAAATATTTCAAAACAAACCAGTGAAAGAAAGCTCAGTACTGGTGGCCAGAACATTTTGCGATCCATACTTACCCACAGTGTTCTGTTGCTTCCAGTTCCGGGGGTGAGGAGTCCTTTCCAAATATAAGAGGAATAAAGAAGTCACTTCCCCAGCTGTCATCATCTGCCAACACATTGAGCAAGAATATTTCAAGCACTACAGAAAAGGTGATGTAAATTTTGAGGGAAAATCTTACTAGATTTGTTCTGCTGTTTTGTGTGTGTGTGTGTGTGTGTTGTTGTTGTTGTTGTCACAGTATTTACGACTCCATGTCTGTTTTTTTAGACAGTCCATCAAACCCTAGAAGATGATCGGCCATCTGATTTTTTCAAGAAAGGGAATAGGGTGACGAAATCTCATCAGAAAAGCAGGTAAATGATTTTAATTGCTTTATCTTGCAAAAGGCACATTATATTAGTTCTCCAGGCTGAATATGTGTGGCTGGAAATAAAATGAGAAAAATGAGAAAAAAAGAAATGAGTGGGCAAAGTGGTTTTAAACATTAAGAGTTGGTAAGAATTCCAGAGGTCATACTTCTGCCACTGTTAACTGTTAGCAGAGTCTATCATTTTGGGTAAGTCCCTTAATCACCGTTCTATGATTGTTTCCTTTTTTTATAAAGAGGCTACTGATCATCACTTTTATTGATGTGCACTGACAGTATGACAGGATTGATTGGTTATGAGTTCCAAATAAGGACAATTCCTTTATCTATTTCTTCAACATATACTGAGCATGTGTTATAGCTATTGACCATGATTCAACATCTTCCGTATTTATTAAGAAATCACATATTTTCAAACGATTGCTTACTGCGGTAGAAACCACTGGGCAGGTGAACCTCTGAGGTTTCCAGAAAGCATGTTGACCACTCATTTTCTTCTACCCTACCCGTGTTCCTGAGAAGTATTATGAATCCTAGTGAGATGCTATGCTTTGGGTAAATACGCAGAAAAGACAGTATTTTCAACTCTGATAGGAGATCCTGCCTCAGAGTAAGTCCCCCTGGGGGAACCCAGTTGCTCCGCTAGTCATTATACCCATTTCTCTGCCATTCACAAGACAGCAGTAATCTTATGTTTTCATTCATTCTCTGTTTTAAGGCACTGTATGATTTTTTTCTCTCTCCTTTTAAACCGTTTTCCTGAGTGTGTTTCCTATTTGAAAATAATAAGCTTTTGATTTGAGGTATAGGTTGTCTGTACTACACTCTTTTGATATTAAGATTTTAGACAGCTCAGAATCACCACCAATCGGTGATTAAGTTGTATAAAACTTGCATTTTACAGCTTGTTTTCTTTTCATGGAAAACAGCCTTGAAAAAGAGAGCTGTAGGGGCACTTGGGTGGCTCAGTCGGTTAAGCGTCTGTCTTCAGCTCAGGTCATGATCCCAGGGTCCTGGGATCGAGCCCCGCATAGGGCTCCCTGCTCTGCGGGGAGTCTGCTTCTCCCTCTCCCTCTCCCACTCCCCCTGCTTGTGTTCCCTCTCTCGCTGTCTCTGTCAAATAAGTAAATAAAATCTTAAAAAAGAAAAAGAAAGCTGTAGCTTTTACTCACTAGTGTCATTAAACACTGTTCATCAATAGCAGAACAGATTGAGAGTTTACAACAGATTTTCTCCAAACTGGTGTTTGTTTTTTTTAAAGTGTACATGACTGGTCTAAAATTATAAGCACTTTAAGAAATGTCAGTATTTTTCTTAAATAATACTATTTGATATGAAACAGAATCTATGCATCTCCTTTTGGCACCTGCGTCCTACGATGGTGTCCTTTTTTTAAAAAAAGGATACTGATAAGTGTTTCTCGACTAGAGCCCGCTGTGGCCCGTTGCCCCTCCCGGGGACAGCGCCGACTGCAGCCCGAGGAGTCTGTTTAATCACAGCCAGACCTCTTTGTGTCCTATGAACTAAGAATTACAGTTTTATTTCTCACAGCAATATGAATGCTGGCCCATCTTGGAATAAAGTACAACGTCCAAAAAACCCTTCAGGAAAAAGGCAGAGTCAGTCCCAAGGGCCCCACGTGTCCTCCCAGCCTCCTGCGGATGGACTCCAGGAAAGCGGTTCCCCAGAAGGAAAACCCGAAAGGAGCCCACTGGGCCCCCGGCGGCGGGGCGCCTCGGGGAACGAGCTGTTTCTGGACCTGCCCTGCATGAAAATCCTGAAGGAGGGTGCGGCCGAGGACGAGGACAGCGCCAGCGACCTGTCGGACTCGGAGCGGGTGCCCGGGCCGCCGTCCTCGCGCGCGCCCCCCGAGCTGCACCTGCGCGCGGAGGAGATCGACGGCGCGGACCCGGGTCGGGACCCCGACGCGGAGCCGCAGGGCAGCGCGCAGCCCGCCTACCCATATGCGGACCTCCTGCCCGCCCCGTTCAGCTCCTGGGACCTCCGTGACCTGGCTCTGCCGCCCGGCGCCGAGCCCAGGCCCGCAGCTCGGAGCGGCGCCGCGGGGCTGCTGGCCAGGTACGTCGACAGGCTGGCCCAGCTCGAGTGGCTGCAGATACAGACCGTCCAGGGCGAGAAGGGGAAGGGCGCCAGAGCCAGGCCTCCCACCGCCCCCGGCTTGCCCACGTCTGGGACCCTGAAAAGCCCCGGCAGAAGCAGGCTAGGGGCCAGTGCTCCCGCCAGGCCTCCCCAGGAGGGGGCTTGCAAATGGGGCGCTTCCGGCGCTTCCCGGAGGAAGGAGCTGCCCCGCGAGGAAGCCAGGCCCTCCTACTACGCGCTTGACACGGCCCCCCAAACCCTCCACGTGCGACGGGGCAGCAGGCCGAGTTCTCGGAAGCCAGCCCTCGACGTGACGGCCGAGGAGCAGAGGAAGAAAGCGAGTAAGAGCCCCAGACTCCAGCGCGGGGACCTGCCCTGCGGTGATGGCGGTGGCCCTGGAGCTCCCACGCAGGGGGTGCCCGCTCGGGACTCCGCCGACCCCGGTGGGCCCCCCAGGCCGCAGGCACACGTGGGCCTGCAGAAGAAGGGCGGTGCCAGCAGGTGCACCCACGCCACCGTATCCAGCGAGAAGAAACCCAAAGCCAATGGAGTAAAGCAAAGCACATGCAAATTCAAGTAAGAACCGAAATGATGCACTGCAAAGCCCTGCCGATGGCTAAACGTCAGAGTTCTTCCGAAAGTTAGCATACTGTGGATTTCTGATGACCCACACGTGAGTCGTCGAGGGGTCCCGTGGGGGCAACCCCACCTCACCCCAGCCACACTGGGCTTCTTTCCAAAGAAAGGTGGCTTTCAATGAGCCTTTCTTTGTGTTGACCATCTTAAGCAAATGAGAGCCCTTTAGATAACACTTAACCAGGTCTGCGCCATATAACGACATACAACGACGGGGGAGACAGGTGTAAACTGGACGTAGCAGCCAGCCCCGCACCCCGGCCCGCGGCGCCGTCCAGCTCCCCACTCGCCGCGCACCTACAGGTGGAAAGTAGTGCATCCGCTTTCAACTGTGTAGACTCTGAAACGTTTGAAATAGGGTTCTTGGTGTCCTCCTCCTAAACTGTCTGAACAGAAGTTCCGCCTACTTCAGGCCCAGGAAAGGCTCCAGCCCTTCCACAGGCTCAGGAGCCTCTCCTAGGAGCAAAGTCATGAACACTGAGCTGCTTGTTCTTTCCAGACAATGGAATCTAATACTTTCATAGTTTGGGGTCTTTTTTTTTTTTTTTTTAAGGCATTTTAAACTCAGAGGTGGTGGTGGAGTGCACCTTTGTGTTCTCTACCCCGAGGTTAGAGCGGTGCCCAGACTTAGTCCAGGTGTGAGTCCGTGGGTCTCAGCGGGACCGTTCCTGCCTGGTAGGAGCCCAAAGTGGAACATTTGGCCCCCGAGTGTTTCTGGCGTAGGTATGCCTTCTGGAAAAGGTGTGCGGTAAAGCCACCATGTGGAGCGTGTACAGGGAATGCCTGCCACCATGGATAGACGTGAAAGCACTGTGACCACCACAGGCATCCCGTCCTGACTTGGGACCTGGGTCCTGCTGTCTGTAGCCGACGTAATCTGTTTTACTTTGCAAGAGCAGGACTTTATCACCTTGCTTCAGGGCAGAGGGGTGAGGACACATTTCCAGATGGAGCGGGGAGTGTCTTCTTAACATCCTTCCCGGGTCCCCTGGCTCCCCCGCTCTTCTAGATGCTTCTTATTTAACTGCCACTAAGCCAGGTCTGTGTGTGCCTCTCTTTAAAACCTTTGGTTGACTTCTGGATGTACAGTATGTTTTAATGACTGTGGCCGATTTTCTCTCTTTAAATGAGTATTTGTTTTCATCCATACATGTTTCTATTTTTTCACCTTTAGGGCAAATTAAGAACTTGGCACTTTTCCTTTGGAAGTGTGTACCAGCTCGCAGACTCCCCCGAACAGCCCATGTCATCCAAAGCCCTTCAGTTAGTAGGATAACGACCAGAGACATTTGTAAATGAAATAATGCGCACAAGTTAAATGTTAAGATCCCGTTTTAAAATCAGACTTTACTAATATAAAACAACATACACAGATTTTTAGGGCCGCTTTCTTTTCTCCCACGACTTGACTTCTAGATCTTCACAGATTCTGTCTTACGTTCTTTACCTTTCACACCCCCCCATGGGAGACAGCATGCTGTTACACGAAGATCTTGTACCTTTATTATGTGGGCGAAGACGCCCATCTAGTGGGCCTTACTTCCCCAGGTCTCAGTTATATTGTAACTTTTCTACTCAGTATATGCACTGCAGTTTGAAACCCTAGCACTGCTCTGACTTCACCCTTCTGTGGTTGCTGCGTGGCGTCGCCTGTGCCCTTTGCCTGCACTCCTCCTTGTGAGCTCAGGGGGACTAGTCCTTGGTACCCAGCCGGCGCTACCCCTCATTCATGATGCTTTCTCAGCTACCATGTTTACGCAGCTCTTTAGAACATTTCAGGGCTGATAAATCTCCGTAAGCGCATCATACACATACACATACTCCCATTATTAACACTAAGGGGTTTCGGTGAGCTGCTGCCTTCTCCAGGAATGCTGTGTGTGGGTCCCCTTGGAGGCCCTGCTGGGTGAAGGCCCCGTGTTCACTTTGCCTTGTGGACGTCTGAGCCAAAGACCATCCTGATTAGGAAATTGAGAGGCGGTGCCTCGGATGCCACATTTGTTCCTTGCTCTCTGAATTGAAGTCGGTTGCCTAATTTGGGGAACAGTTATAATGCCACATGTTACGACAGTTTGAAAAGCCTGAAAAAGTGACTTTGCCTCAGGTTGACGGTTTATTTTAACCAGGATTCTTGCGATTGGATCAGAGCTCCTGATGAACAGCAGGGGCTCACTAGAGAACATAAGCACAATTTCATTCCCACGGTTTCCGATCCCCACCCCTGACACAGCCTCCTGTTCTAAATGCTGCAGACAAGAATCCCACCGCTTTCCCGCAGACAGCGCCCATGTCTTGCTAGTCTGGGGACACGTCATTGTCTTCAGAGAAGTGCCTCTCATTTGTGGGAGTTGTTGACATACATGTTGTGTTTAAACCAACTAAAATAATCCAGGGTTTAAAAAAAAAAGTGTAGAGAAAGTTAAGAGCTACTGAAGGTTTAGAATCAGTTAATGGAAAAAGTTGTAAAAACATACAAGAACAAACTGCAAAAACCTATCAGTATTAGCTACAGTTCTTTAGTTTGAGACTACTTCTCAACTCCTTAAGGACCACACTGGCTGAAGGTTCGTAACTGACCAGCAGGGCAGGGTGGGTGCCTGTGTTGACAAAGATCGCTGGTCTCACAGCAGCTACAGGCTGAAAGGAGGAAGGCTTGTCCTGGTTCTTAAGCCAGTAGGCTAGTTTACCGAAAGACGGAACAATCTCCACCTTCCGTGATCTAAATACTGTCTATTTCCTCTTTATGCTCACTTACTTAAGTAGTTAAAAATAGAAAACTCTAGACGGTATTGTGTTTCAAGGTAACAGAGAACCAGTATTTATGGTTTATTTATGTCCGTGTACTGAGGTCCATTTCACACGGCCTGACCCGATCGAGCATGTTTGCTATTTGCTGTTAAATTATTGTATGCTTGGTTTTGTACATAATAAAACAAAACACGTCTAAGTTTTTGTGAAGCTGGATTTTTCCTCTCTTGAGGTCAATTAAACAGTAGGAGATGTTGCCTGGGTTTTTGGGGCATGGTTTTGTTTTGCTTTTCGTGCAGTTCTCTTCCTGAGTTGGTCTCATCTCTGCCTGGTCATCTCACAGATCCGCTGGGCAGGAGACTCTGCTCTGTGTCCTTTCTTAACACTCAGCAACGCACCTGCCAACATGACTAGGTGCATCTGAGAAGCACCACGGGTGTTTTCCCGAGTCCCTGTTCCTCCTGTTCCCCCCAGAGGTGTCCAACAGTTAGGGAGGCAGGACGGAAATTCACTAACAGTAAAGTGACATGATAGGAGCTCACGCGCCAACGGGCCCCTCCCGGACTGAGCGCCGGCGCTCTCCCAGGAGTGCACCTGGAGCCGTGAACATTCGTAAAGTCCCCTTGCTCCTTTTTCTAAACTCCCTTCTGACAAGAAGGGGCATTCTTTTGAGTCTACCAAATAGTGGCGGTTTAAAACATAATTCCGGGGGCATTAAAAAGCAAAATTTCACTGAGAAAATTTTATAGATCTCATTGGCTTTATTTAACGATGCGTGAGTCGGGCCGCATCCCAGCCAGCAGGTGGAAAGGAGCTCCGAGGAGTGTGCAAAAGGAAGGACTTCTATAGGCAGAAGGGAGCGGGCACCAGGAAGTTGTACTAGACAAGAAGGTGGCTGGGTGATTGCAAGCTCACTTTCCTTTCGGGGGCCAGCGGCCGGGGTCTTATCAGGTGAATGGCCTCCCTAGTGCTGATCAGATGACTCCTGACCGCCTGGTTGAAGATCCCACTCTGGGACAGCCCAAGCTCCAAATAAGGCTGCGTTCTGTGGCTGGCTGGGCAAAGTCACCCCATATGGGCCTGTGGTCTTTTTATCAGCAGGTTTAAAAATAAACTTCCTGGTAGTTGGAAAATGAACCATGTTGGGGTTTTAAATCATAAATTTGTACATAAAATGGCAGGTTATTCTTGGATGTTGCTGTTTTATTATCCATGAGGTGGCAACGAAACCTCTCGACCTAACCTAAAACCACCTCAGTCTAAAGGTCTCCTTGTTTGATTAACATCATACAACAACTATATCAAGCACAGAATAATGGTCAGTGGAGGAACATAGATCATTAATTTGTAAAAATCTTCCTAGAGTCCGTGCTTCAAACAACAGGATCCAAATATCCCCGTCCTCAGCAATTTGCTATTGAAGGAATTAACTGTGATAACACTGGGAAACGTATGTGGAATTTTAAAAATGGGGTAGTCACGAATACAACTGTCCCAGCTCAAATGATATTTTAGAGAAAGCCAATGCACATCTCACTTGTGATGCCAGTCAGCCGGCAAGGTTCCGTGGCCCTGCTCCTCCCGTGGCGAGCCCTGCCTTGGCACCTGCTGCAGGTGAAGGAGTTCCCAACGCGTCGCCCCGAAATCCGCCACCTGGCACATTGCCTACCTTGAGTTAAAGGCACTTGAAAAACAGCAAGTCGAAGAAAAACACTCTTACCTTTCTTCCTTCTCTTCAAAGCAGGAGATGAAATTCCTGTAGGAGAGACGTCCTCCCGGTGCCAGAAAGAAAGAGACATTCTTACCGTTGGGGATGAGAAGCGGTGACTGAGAAGAATTCTGCACAGATTTTGTTAAAAGGCTCTTGTCTTCCTTAGTCTCCCCACATAGCCGAGGACGTTTTCTACAACTGCCTCTCCTTGTTCAACCTATTAGCAAAGCCAGTGACTCCCACCATTTCTCCGGGCCCTCATTCCTTCTCAAGGCCCCCGCATCTTGCAGAACTGGGATTCCACAGTCGGTCTGCTTTTTTCTCCTGTTGATCTTATGTCGACTTAATTATCAGCACCAGCCGAAAAGGACCCAAAGAGGGTGCAGGGGAGCAGTTTGCCACCCCAAAATATTTTTAAGGGACAGCACAGCCACAGGAAAAGCTCTGAAAGCGGAGTGTAAGAGATGCACAGGGGAGATCCCCGTGTGTTGGGGCGTGTCTCCCTCTCTGGACCAGGAAGAGGAAGAGGATCCTAGAAATGCTTATCGACTCTTATCTCATTAAGGCATGGAATTAAATCTGCAAAACAGCCATACCCACTTATTGTGCTTTTCCTGGTAACCTCACGGGGTAGAATCCAGTGATTCATCAGTTGCATGTAATACCCAGTGCTCACTCCATCACATGCCCTCCTTTGTGCTCATCCTCCAGTGGCCCCGTCCCCCTACCCACCTCCCCTCCAGCAACCCTCAGTTTGTTCCCTAGAGCTCAGCATCCCTTATGGTTCACCTCCCTCTCAAGTTTCATCTTATTTTTACTTCCATTCCCTTATGTGGAATTTAAGAAACAAAACAAATGAACATCTTCTATCTTTAGCTGGAGGTAGTATTTAAGGAGGCAGCATGAATCATTTCAGGGAGCTCTTGGTCTTCTGGGGTGTCTCCCACATGTACAGGGAGCACACGTGTTATTAAACTTCTGTTTGTTTTTCTCCTGTGAATCTGTCTTTTCTTACAGGAGGTCTCAGTCGAGAACCTAGAAGGGTAGAAGTAAAATTATGTTCCCTCTCCTATGACAGTAAAGGTCAAATTTTACCTCCCCTATAGTATGAAAGTCTCTGAACGAGACCCTTGGCAATTCACCAGACACCCGCCTTCGTACAGTAAGGGAAGGGACTGTGCTTTGGTCCTGTGTTGCTCACTTTTCTAACTACTGGAATGAAATGCTTTATCCTTGTAGGTCTTATACAATAATGAGAAGAATGATCTACCAGGTTCAGCTGAAGATGTTCTAATTAAAAGAAGTATGTATTTTGCCCCTGCTCAGGACAGTTTTGACGTGAGAAGATACACTAAGCAGCCTCAAATTTCTCTCTTCCGCTCCTTATCTCCTTTCTTCCCTGAAAAAGCATAAAAACATTCACATACACAAATAACTGAAAAAAGAGCTCGGTGCTTCCACTATCAATATAATTAGTATAAAATATACTTGCAAAAAGCGAGAAACACTCCCATCTGTTACACTTGCAAGTTCTCCCTCCCCCCGCCCCCATTTGCTCACCTACAACTACTAGTTGAACAAATGGGGGCAAGAGACTAAAGTTTCTCCAAGGAAATGTTCCGGGCAGCCCTTGGTGGCTGACAAAATGCTAAAACATAAGCACCACATTTTCTCCTCGGCCCCTGTGGCTACCACAGCAGCAATGTGGGGCAGACGAAAACGTCTCGGCCCCTTAGGGCAGATCAGGAAAGACAAGTGAGGAGTTGTTCTAACCTCACGGGAGGTCTACCCTTCGGCTCTTACACTTGTCAGGAATTGGGGTACATGTGTTAGATGCACACTAGGAGACACTAGGCTCAGAGTGCACGTAATAATAACTTGGGTTTTTCAGTGCTGGAGTCAAATTCACTTTTCCGATTTTTTTCCCCGCCAGCATCACGTTATGAAAACTTTCAAACATCCAGAGAAGTTGAAAGGCTTGTACAGTGAACGCCCACATGCTCACTGTGTAGATGCCACTGCTCACGGCTTGTTCTCCGCCCTGTCCCCCCACCTGCCTGCTTCCTGCTCTGCCCCCTCCCCCGTTTCCAGCTGCTTTTGCCCACTCTCCAGCGCACGTGCGGCCATATCCCGTGTTTCCGTGACCGCCTTCCACACTTCCACCGAGGTTGGTTCGCCCCATTCAGAAGGCGTCCAGACGTCACACTCTGGGCCTGTCTGCACCTCCCCGCACAGCAGCCCTCTCGGGAGCAGCAAGAAGGCTCAGCCCACCATGCCCCTTCTTTGACATTGACTTGACCGGCAGGGGAAGCTCTGTCTCCTGGCCCGCAGGATGGAGGCAGCGTTGGGCACTTTTCCTGCACCCTCTCGAGGCCCTGCTGTCCGCCACAGAGCCCGTCTCCTTAGCTGCGCGTGGGCCCGGTCAGCCCGACCGCTGTCCAAGTGTTGCTGGGATGGGGCTCCAGGCCCCCAGCTTTGCAGTCACCCCCACCCATTACCAGGGACTCCATTCCCTAGAAAAATCTAACCCACCGACTTCCCGAAATGGAAAGAAATCTTCCCATCCCTCCCCAGTTGTGGGGGGGGGGGGGTGGCGGGCAAGGCAGCTCCAGCTACAAATGAGGTGAGCAGAAAGCAGCCGACCCCCGGCCCTGGGACCCCTCACGTCCACGGCCACAGTGGCAGAGAGAGGGCTGGGGGGGGTGGGTGTGACGGGACCAGTTCTGCCATGGTTTGGGGGTCCTGAAGTGTCTGGTCTTAATTGTTGGGGTATCTTCTTAGAATGTTGTGAATGTAATGCTACCTCGTTTTCAGTTAAGGTCCTACTCACCACTTCCTGGGCCAGTAGAAGTCTTCCGTGAACCCTGCAGAGATGGAGAACAATGTGTTCAAGCTGCCTTCACTAAGGATCCCGAAAAAATGACACTCAGCGAGTGCCTGGTGTTGGTGGGAACCTGCCTATCATGGATGATTCGAGACGAAATTCATCCTCAGCAGCACTCATGATGTGCTTGTCGCGATAGAGAATCCTGAGAGCTGGAGGTGAGGCTGTCGAGTCCGGGTAATTAGCGCTCATTCCTTCCTTTTCCACCACCTGCACCTACATTGCGTCTCGTTACCTGCATCGGGGAGCTGCCCCCTTGTGGCTGCAAAGTATTAGTGCACGTCCTAGGACACAGGACCACTGGAGTCTGCAATCGCAGATGCTCAGGACGGAGAGGGAACCTTGACACCTTCTAGGTGACACTCATCTGAGACGTGCCCTGCGGCAGGTGAAGCCCACCACCGCTCAGCCCCAATGAGAGAAAGATGGCCTAGGGGAAGCCGACATCTTGCTCCGTTACTTTTCAGTGTTTGAGGGTGTTGAAAATTTGGCTGTTTCTAATATATGAAAAGACCAAGTTCTTTCAGCTGCAAGAAATGTAAAAATAGAGCCGTTTCCTCGCATCCCCAGCCCCTCTCCAGATCTCTGGAGGCCGGCTTACCGTCCTTCTTGCTCGATGTTCTCTCTCTCAGCACTATTCCATGGAAGGGCTGCCTACCCTGCATCTTCTTTTTCTCCCACAAACATTTGACATGGTTTAGCTTATCTGATCTATGAATCCTGAATTAACGATTCTAACTTAATCAAATTTTCTGTAGACTACCATGGAATAAAAATACCCACTTTGAAAATAAGCATGAAGTTGTAAATTCGATAATTATTATTCCATTTCTATTAATGCACGTGAAATAGAGACCTTAAAATTGCATTTGTTCCTCTTTCCAATAATAAGCTACTGATTCAGATTCAGACAATAAATTTCTCAAATGACAGTGTTCAGCGGCATCTCACGGAGCTGTGAATGCACAGGGAGGAAGGTTCCCTTCTCCTACCTTCTCCATCTGCTAAAGAACTGTTTGTTATTTTAAACAAGATGTGGTAACAAACTACAATGTTCAGGTGATCCGGTTAATGGATCTCTGATTTTGTTTTAAACTCAGTCATTGTGACCTTGAGTATCGATTGCGTAGAATCCTTGCTTGCCTTTTTTTCCCCTGGTCTTCGAGTGCCAAGACCCCCAGTTTGGCACAGAGAGGCCCCCACCTGTAGGGCGTCTCTCTCCATCTCTCCATCCTCCTTCAATCCCAAAGTCACAAGGGCAGAGTCAGCTAAGCTTAGCAGAGATTTGGGTAGAAATCTCAGAGCCCTGAGACATAGCTGGGATAAAGATCCGCTGGTGCTTTGGAAAGTGAAAGCATTTGGGTTTCTCTCCTTAATCAAGTCCTTCTTTCTTGGAGTCCTTTTCCACTGCTCTCCTTTGAAAGCATAGGGGTTATAGGAAAGAGTCATTAAAATATCCTGCTTCAGACAGAGATTGTGGGGCCTTTTAAGGCTGGGGTCATCCCCCGGGGCCGGGTTCCAGCCCGAATCTGTGCACGTGAGGCAGGGCATGTTTCATTCCCCTCCACTCCCTTCCTGGGAACTCGGTTGTCACTGTGAGGTTAAAGCTGAAGGCTCAGCCCAGCCCACTCTGATAAATGCAAGTGCGGCTGGGACGGAGGACGGGAGAGAGGAGAGCAGAGTGCCAAGGACAGGAGTGTCCCTGGAGCAACAGAACACCTGGGCTGGGAAGGAAGTGATCGGTGATTAGAGGCCTGGCTGTGGGGGACGCCGGCTGCCTGGGAGGACCTGTGGCCACCTGCACGCGTCCCCACGTGGACATGGGCTCCAGGAGCCACACCTCGCTGCTCCTGCTTCCAGTGTTGCTTCTGCTGCTGCAGGTGAGCTGAGGCAGGTGCCTGGAAGCCGGGCTGGGCTCCGTGAGCATGAAGGCCCATGACTGACGGCACAGCCCCTGCTGGCTGTGCCCCTGCTGGGGTGACAGGCCGGCGGAGGGACCGAGGAGAGCGCTCTGGCCGGGCCCCGCGAGGAGCGCAGGTGTCGGGGGGAGCCTGGGGTCTGCACACCTGGAGTGGGGCATCGGCAGCGGAGCTCCCAAACGTATACGAAGGAGGGGTTTGGGTGACAACCTGTGTGGGGCCGTGCAGGAGACGGGGGAAGGGGACTCATCTTAAACTGGTTTATAGAGTTCACACCATTTTTATTTAGATTTGTGTTAACCCAGACTTTCTAAGGGTACTTCTGTGCACACCTCACGTAAGACTGAGACAATCTCAGCTGTGATTTGACAGACAATATGAGCAAACTGAGAGTGGGGGAGGACTTAGCCTCCTGCCCCCACCCCTGGCCACAGCTCAGATGGAAGGACTGCACTCGACTTGCTGCCAACTCCACGGCTTTCCAAGGACGGGTGGGGCGATCTCAAGGCTATTATGTCCAGTTCTCCCGAAGTGGCTGGCCCAGGGCCAGCGGTCGGTCAGGACCGGGATGCTCAGCATCCAAACCCGGCTGGTCTGCCACCGGCTGGTGGTCTGGGCTGACCACTGACCCTCGTCCTCACCTCAGCTCGACTCGGACTCTTCTCGGGAGCCGTCCAACTCCGGAGGCCTGGACACCTTCCCCAGAGGTTCAGACGGAGCTGATCTGCGGGGTGGCCTGGGCTTTATGGCTTTAAGCTGACCTTGTTAAGCTTCATTTTCTTTACCTGGAAATGGAGCTAATATTTGCTCTTCCCTGTCCTGTGAAGGAAGAGGTGGGCTGGGCCCGTGTGCCCATACGTCCCTGTCCTTCTGGATTTGTAGCCACGGCGAAGGGTTGGCAACACGCATCTGCCACCCATGCTCCCGCTTGCTCTGGGCTGCCCGCGGGGATGGAAGAGTAAACACGCTGGGGGCCGTGTGTGACCCAGCGCTCTCGTGCAGGTCTGCTGCTGCCACGAGTGCTTTGTTTGGCGCCAGTTGCTCGGCGTTTGGAGGATTTTCTCGGTCCCTTTTTGCCATTTCCAGTTGTGAATGCCCTTAATCAAACAGCACTCTCGGGGCGCCTGGGTGGCTCAGTCGGTTAAGCGACTGCCTTCGGCTCGGGTCACGATCCTGGAGTCCCGGGATCGAGTCCCGCATCCGGCACCTTGCTCAGTGAGGAGTCTGCTTCTCCCTCTGACCCTCCCCCCCCCATGCTCTCTCTCTCTCTCTCTCATTCTCTCTCTCTCAAATAAATAAATAAAAACAACAACAACAACAAAACAGCACTCTCATTTTATCTCCCATACCTCGTCGAGTCCTGTCAATAGCCTGTTTTTTTTTTTTTTTTAAAGGTTTTATTTATTTATTTGACAGAGAGAGACACAGCGAGAGAGGGAACACAAGCAGGGGGAGCAGGAGAGGGAGAAGCAGGCTTCCCGCGGAGCAGGGAGCCCGATGCGGGGCTCGATCCCAGGACCCTGGGATCATGACCTGAGCTGAAGGCAGACGCTTAACGACTGAGCCACCCAGGCGCCCCACAATAGCCTGTTTTAATCGTCAAACCCTGTCCCCCTATTTCTCCTGCTCCTGCCCTTGCCCCTTTCTGGGCTCATCAGAAAACACAAGTGCATTTTCCTCTTCTCTGTTGTCTAAGCACAGAGCCCAGCCAAGTTGATGCATGTCTGAGGAGGTGTTGAGTGGGGTCACGCAGCAAGGAGTGGACTGGGGGTGGTCATTCAGTGTTTGGTGAAAGCAGCTTTGGACCGGTTCCAGGGGATCCAGACAAGGAAAAGAGTGTGCTACAAAAAGAATCAGGTGTTTTTTGCAGTCCCCATCCTGGACCCTTAACAGGGCAAGAGCTTTCTGCCCAGTGGGTGTTTGGTCCCTTGCTGAATTGGCTCTAAATAACCCATTCCTTCCCACTCCTTTCATTGGCCCCAAAGTTGGCTTACAACCATCTCAGGGGACCTCCAAAACAGGTGCCCACTGGCCCTCCTCTGAGCTCTACATTTAACGCCAGTCCCCGTCCTATTGGAGCGCTGTTCTGTCTACAACAGTTTTCCTCTGCCCCCACACCCTTGCTGTCTGGGGGACATAAAGCAAGTGATAAAGTTGTGACTCCCTGCAGGTTTTCGTCTTGGATCCAGATTCAATGATAAGTCATGGAAGGGGAGTCCTGCCCTTCTCGTAGGGTAATTTCTGGTCCTGAGGATTCATGAATCCTCTGCTCTGGGCTGTGGCAGGCTTCCAAGATCAGAGAGGAGGGAGGGTTTGAGACAACAAAATCAGACAGTGAGCAAAGTCTGTTATGTTGTTGTTGCTATTTTTTAACCTGGGAAATTCTAAATCGACTTATCTTTAAAAAACTGTCAGCATTGATGCTCTGCCTGATTAATTTGCTAAGCCCCCATTTAAGGACAACAGTTAGTGGATTGCAGAAGGTGAGGGATGGTGTGGTGGGGGGTGGAGGGTGCGGGAAGCTGGGTACTCGGCAGGGACAGAGCAGGCTGGACTCTGTCCCGAGAGCCCTGGGGACCTAGGGACATGATGAGGTCTGCACTTTTAAAGATCACCTGAGCTTCTGTATGGAGAACATACTTGGGCAGTATATTAATCTCCTAGGGGTGCCACGGCAAAATGCCACAGACCGGACGGCTTCGAACAACAGAAAAGGACAGCGTGGAGCCATTGTTCATCATACTGTATTACATATTTGAAAGTTGCTAAGAGAGTAAATCTTAAAAGTTCTCATCACAAGAAAAATAATTCTGTCATTATGTGTGTTGGCAGATGTTAAGTAGACTTATTGTGGTTGATCATTTTGCATTATGTGCAAATATCAAATCATGATGATGTACACCTGAAGCCAATACAGTGGTGTATGCCAATTACACCTCTATTCCAAAAAATTCTCCTTGAATGCAAATTTGCAATCAAAAAAGAAATATTTTCAGGGAAGAATTATTTCCATGCAGGCTTCTTACTTCCTTAGCATCCTCTGCAGACACAAAGCCCTCCTGTATCTAGGTTATTTCCCTTCAACGACGCCATGGCCGCTCGACCAGGCCAGCCTGGACAATCCTGTCAGATGATGTGCCCGCCTGCCACACAGTGTTAGGTGGATGCTGCGGCCAGAGACGCCAGCCTCTAGAAAATTTTCTCCCTTCACATTACAGAAACGTTATGTGCACCTTTTAAATGCTATCCTCTTTGGAACAACTGCCTAAATTTGGCAGGGATGGGAAATATAATAAGCACACTTGAAAAATCATTTCAGCAAATATAACCTTTTTCTGGTCTTCCTGTGACAGCCAGACAAGATCACACAATTTGCGAGGCGTGCGTGGAGGGGGGATGGGAAACACGCAGTGTCAGGTGTGCAAACCTCAGCACCCACAGTTCTCATGTGGAGTTGACTGAGCCATTCAAGTGCTGGCAGACTGTGAGTTGAAGGCACAGAGCTTGTGTGTGGAAAGGGCCCTTGAAGGGCCTCACTTACAGAAGGGGAAACTGAGGCCAGCGATGAGGTGAAAACTTGATGTAGTCCTTGTTAGTGGTCTGGGCCACCTGGGAATAGATCTGTGTTGGAAATGGAATGAATTTCTTCATTCTTTTGCAAGAACTGCGATCTTCTCCATTTTAAAACTATATACCTGGTGGGGCGCCTGGGTGGCTCAGTCGTTAAGCGTCTGCCTTCGGCTCAGGTCATGATCCCAGGGTCCTGGGATCGAGCCCCACATCGGGCTCCCTGGTCAGGCGGGAAGCCTGCTTCTCCCTCTGCCACTCCCCCTGCTTGTGTTCCCTCTCTCGCTGTATCGCTCTCTGTCAAATAAATAAAAAAATAAAAAATAAAAAAAATAAAAAATAAAAACTATATACCTGGTTAGGCCCTTCATTTCAAACCACCGGCACGAATCAAGAAGGATCAATGTTTGAATAAATCAGTGTTTGAGATTTTGGAACTCCAAGACTTTAAAAATTCTTTTCCTTTAAGTAAACAGAAATGTAGTCTGTAGCAGGAAAGAAATATCATCATTGTCCTTGACGTTCATGAAACAAGACAGCTGGTGATGTCTGCTCTCCACCAGGAGGGTGGCTGGCCACAAGGGAAGGACACACGAAGAATGTGTGTTCATTTTCTGTGAAACCGCTAACACGTAGTCCATTGGGCAGCCGTGTGCCCTGCAGCAAGAACGGACCCTTACGGGTGTAAGGCACCCAGGACCAAGGGGGCTCACGATCACTCACCGTGTCCTGGAGACTGAGGCATAAGTCCTAGAGTAGCCGGTGTCCGACCATTTGCTCTCAGGATGCCTTTACACATGTCACATTACTGAGAGCCCAACGAGCTCGTGCTGACGTGCGTTATATTTACTATGATTTACCATATTAGAAATTAAGAGTGCGACATTGGAAGCTTTTCTCAGTTCATTAAAGATAATACTAGACCCAGTACATGTGAGTATATGTCACATGCTTTTATGAAAAATAACCATATTTTTAAAGAAATTCCACTTAGTATGAAGAGTGGCACTGTTTTATATTCTTGCAAATCTCTTGTTCTAAAAGAAGATGGCTGGATTCTCCTCTCTGAGTCTGCTCTCAGTCTGTTGTAAATGTTGTTAAAGGACATGAAGACATTCTGGCCTCAAACACATATGCATATGGAAAGGGAGGAATATTTGAATGGCCTTGAACAGATAATTGTGGATATCCTTCTTTGATATTACACCAGAACTGAACAAGTGGTATTTTTGAACAGTCACTTGACATGTGGAATCTGTACACATCTTAATAAACCTTCCTTGCTCAGTTACATCAAAACCACTGGTCTGTCTTGCATTTTGGATGACTCTTCCCTGTGCATGACTTTGGAATGTCATGCATTAATCATTGGGAAACTCTTGGCTCATTGAGTTATGCAGATCTTCCAAATGTTGACAAATTCCATTCTATAAAAGGAGAAAATCACGCTCATTAATATCTCCACTGATATCATCAGAAACATCTTGAAGTACTGGGAAGCTGTCAAGCACATTGTAGCAGACACACGTTTTCCAAAATTCTAAATTTTGGCTTGAAAGTTTACATTTTATCGTCGGCAACATGACACCATCCATGGTTTCTCTTGAAGTGATAGGCTCACTTGTTTACCATCAAAGTACCATCTACCAAGCGCCCAATCCTGAACAACACAGTCTGTCAGTCAATCTTTCAAAGAAAATGCTGTTCCATAAAAAAGAGGCCTCTTCATCCTTTCTTGATTAAAGCTCTTCAGAGTGTAGGGATAGAGGGTACATACCTCAATATCATAAAAGCCATCTATGAAAAACCTACAGTGAATATCATTCTCAATAGGGAAAAACTGAGAGCTTTTCCCCTAAGGTCAGGAACACAGCAGGGATGTCCACTATCACCACTGTTATTCAACATAGTACTAGTAGTCCTAGCCACAGCAATCAGACCACAAAAAGAAATAAAAGGCATCTGAATTGGCAAAGAAGAAGTCAAACTCTCACTCTTTGCAGATGATATGATACTTAATGAGGAAAACCCAAAAGACTCCACCCCAAAACTGCTAGAACTCATACAGGAATTCAGTAAAGTGGCAGGATATAAAATCAATCCACAGAAATCAGTGGCATTTCTATACACCAATAACAAGACAGAAGAAAGAGAAATTAAGGAGTCGATCCCATTTACAATTGCACCCAAAACCATAAGATACCTAGGAATAAATCTAACCAAAGAGGCAAAGAATATGTACTCAGAAAACTATAAAATACTCATGAAGGAAATTCAGGAAGACACAAAGAAATGGAAAAACATTCCATACTCATGGATTGGAAGAACAAATATTGTGAAAATGTCTATGCTACCTAGAGCAATCTATACATTTAATGCAATCCCTATCAAAATACCATCCACTTTTTTCAAAGAAATGGAACAAATAATCCTAAAATTTGTATGGAACCAGAAAAGACCCCAAATAGCCAGAGGAATGTTGAAAAAGAAAAGCAAAGCTGGCAGCATCACAATTCCGGACTTCAAGCTCTATTACAAAGCTGTCATCATCAAGACAGTATGGTACTGGCCCAAAAACAGACACATAGATCAGTGGAACAGAATAGAGAGCCCAGAAATGGACCCTCAACTCTATGGTCAACTAATCTTTGACAAAGCAGGAAAGAATGTCTAGTGGAAAAGAGACAGTCTCTTCAACAAATGGTATTGGGAAAATTGGACAGCCACATGCAGAAGAATGAAACTGGACCATTTCCTCACACCACACACAAAAATAGACTCAAAATGGATGAAAGACCTAAATGTGAGACAGGAATCCATCAAAATCCTTGAGGAGAACACAGGCAGCAACCTCTTTTACCTCAGCCGCAGCAACTTCTTCCTAGAAACATTGCCAAAGGCAAGGG
The DNA here is from genome assembly GCF_011800145.1 of Mirounga leonina. Classification (NCBI taxonomy): domain Eukaryota; kingdom Metazoa; phylum Chordata; class Mammalia; order Carnivora; family Phocidae; genus Mirounga; species Mirounga leonina. The sequence goes on from NW_023270490.1 coordinate 9,533,157, forward strand.
AAGCAAGGGCAAAAATGAACTATTGGGACTTCATCAAGATAAAAAGCTTTTGCCCAGCAAAGGAAACAGTCAACAAAACCAAAAGACAACCAACAGAATGGTTAGTTCCATAAAGAACTTATCAAACTCTACAACCAAAGAACTAATCAATCAAGAAATGGGCAGAAGACATGAACAGACATTTTTCCAAAGAAGACATCCAAATGGCCAACAGACACATGAAAAAGTGCTCAACCTCACTCATCATCAGGGAAATACAAATCAATACCTCAATGAGATACCACCTCACACCAGTCAGAATGGCTAGAATTAACAAGTCAGAAAATGACAGATGTTGGCGAGGATGCAGAGAAAGGGGAACCCTCCTACACTGTTGGTGGGAAAGCAAGCTGGTGTAGCCAATCTGGAAAACAGTATGGAGGTTCCTCAAAAAGTTGAAAATAGAGCTACCCTATGACCCAGCAATTGCACTACTGAGTATTTACCCCAAAGATACAAATGTAGTGATCCAAGGGGGCACATGCACCCCAATGTTTATAGCAGCAATGTCCACAATAGCCACACCATGGAAAGAGCCTAGATGTCCACCAACAGATGAATGGATAAAGAAGATGTGGTGTATATATATACAATGGAATATTATGCAGCCGTCAAAAAAGAAATCTTGCCATTTGCAACAATGTGGATGGAACTAGAGGGTATTATGCTAAGCGAAATAAGTCAATCAGAGAAAGACAATTATCATATGATCTCATTGATATGAGGAATTTGAGAAACAAGGCAGAGGATCATAGGGGAAGGGAGGAAAAAATGAAACAAGATGAAACCAGAGAGGGAGACAAACCATAAGAGACTTTTAATCTCAGGAAACAAACTGAGGGTTGCTGGAGTGGAGGGGAGTGGGAGGGATGGGGGGGCTGGGTGACGGACATTGGGGAGGGTATGTACTATGGTGAGCACTGTGAATTGTGTAAGACTGACGAATCACAGACCTGTACCCCCGAGACAAATAATACATTATATGTTAATTAAAAAAATTTTTTAAAAGGTTAAAAAAAAAGTGGCCTGTTCAGCTAGCGACTCCGAGGATCACCCATGTGCTTTCATTGAGACTCTCTACTCCACTGTGCCACCTGGGGTTTCGCACATACTTCTCACCTAGTCGCGCAGAGTCCTACAAATGCGCATCCCAGTGACGCAGGGCAGGAACATCAGGGACCTTTACTGCTGCATCACTCTGGTAGCATCAGGGACCCCAGCGGACCACACTTGGGAAGTTCCTGCTCCACAGAAATGTTCTCTATGCATATGGATGTTTATTACCATGGCATTTCTCTGTAAGTGATGGCAAACAACTGGAAGTAATCTAAATAACCATCCCCAGGAGAATGAACAAATGAATTGTCCTCTGTTTGTGTAGTGAAATGCTATATGGTAGTGAAACTGAGTGGACTAGAGCCGTAGGTGTCTACACACGCGCACACACACACGCTCGTTCAGTGTTGGCTGTGACATACTCTGCACAATCTGTCTGTTGCAACAGCTTCACTGTACATGTGTGACTGTTTTTGGGGGCGGTGGCAGTTCGTTGAGATGTAAATTATAAATAAATAATTCTCGATGTAAATCATTATATAAATGAAAAGTACCAAGTTCTATTGTTTTATTATTATAAGATAAAGTCTAAAAATAAGGAAAAAGTAAAAGAAGAAACAGGCAGAAAAGCCCACTTGAACCTCTCCACCAGTTACGTTTGGTGCTATTCTGCACGTGACCCGTGATATAAATGCACCCGTGCTCATCCCGAACCGACAGTTTGATCTCCCACTGTGCTACCTGCGGTCACAGCAGGTGCGCTATGGTTTGAATGTCACTAGTCTTGGTGGGACTCTGTGAGAATCCTTTTGGTTACTTCTCCTACAGTTGCAGAGGAAAAGCAATAAGCATGACCTGAGATGTCAAGAACCAGAAATTAAAGTTCTTTATTTTCTCTTTTCTCCTTCTAGAAGATTTGTGTGTCTTTAGGCAGTTTCTACCTGAGTCTGATAAGTATATTCCCTACTAATTCACGTCATTTTTATTTTTAAGGTCAACAGCATCAACAGTTTCCAACAAGAAAAGGATGCTCTTACTGATCAAACAAAGGTGGGGTTTGGAAGTCACTGTCTTCATAAACAAAGTGAGATCACACTTGACTCAGAGATTTGATTGCAATTTCATCGAACATCTGCTCGATGTTCAGTTTGCAGAAAATAAATTAGTAACTAGATGTGGCCTTTTGGAATCTAAAGGGACTGCTAGAGAATTATAGAGGATGCTTTTTTTTTTTTTTTAAAGATTTTATTTATTCATTTGAGAGAGAGAATGAGGGAGAGAGAGAGCACATGAGAGGGGGGAGGATCAGAGGGAGAAGCAGACTCCCCCCGCCTAGCAGGGAGCCCGACGCGGGACTCGATCCAGGGACTCCAGGATCATGACCTGAGCCGAAGGCAGTCGCCCAACCAACTGAGCCACCCAGGCGCCCTGAGGATGCTTTTATGTCTACTAGAATATGAACAGTCTGTGAACGTCAGAAATCAGCCACACGGCACTAGCCCAGAGCTTTCTCCACACTGTTTTCTTCTTTATGGAGTTAAAATATATTGAACTTGACATCCTCCAGCGTGTGAACTTTGGACAGCCCAGGGAGGCAGTCACACTTTGTTATGAGCTCATGCCACCTTATGAATACTTCCTTCCCATGGTTCTTGTCATCAACTCATTTAAACACAGTTGACCTTTGAACAACATGGGCTTGAAGTGCATGGTCCACTTATATGCAGATTTCTTACAGGACAGTGCTGTGAATGTATTTTCTCTTATGATTTTCTTAATGACATTGTCTTTTCTCTAGCTGACTTTACACTAAGAATATGGCATATAATACACATAACATACAAAGTATGTGTTAACCGACCGTTCATGCTCTCAGTAAGGCTTCCAGTGAAAAATAGGCTGTTAGTAGTTAAGTTTTGGAGAAGTCAAAGGTTATACAGGGATTTTTGGCTACCCCAGGGGGCAGTGCCCCAACCTCGCATAGTTCAAGAGTCAACTATAATTTTTGAAAAGGCTTACATGTTTGTGGATAAAAATTAACATGGCTAGAAAGCAGCTTTGCTTGGAATAAATAGATGGTTAAACTCCATCTCTGGTCTCTCGCCTGACAAATCTCTGAGCCTAATGTCTGGGTCTGAGTCTCTTCCTGTTAAAAGTGAGAGTAGTAGATGAAGAGGCATTAAAGACCTATCAGCACTGAATGGAGATGTTCTCGTGGACTATTTCAGAACGACAGAGGGAAATAGGAGGGAGTAGCTTTCTCATTCACTCAGCAACCGTGTGCGTGTTTGTGATAGCACAGATGTGAGCACACAGTAGGCAATGAGCTCTAATGTTATGTCTGCATAGCCCCTAAGGACCTCAGGATCCATGTAAAATCAGGGGGCGGCCCGTGCCCCAAAGTCTAGAAACACCTCCATAGTTGTCAGGAGAACAGGCACTTTTAATAACTAAGCATTGGAGGCTGTTGTGAGGACAGGGGATATAATGCCAATCAAGTGCCCGTCCGTGCGTGCTACATCGATGTCACCATCATCCTCGTGGTTGTCGCTATAATTTCAGGGAGACAGCCACCGGCCCCTACGGCGATCCAAGAGAAGACGGGTTATTACCACCCTGGAACTGGAGGGGGACGATCAAGGACTCTTTCCCAAACTTGCTGGGGAGGTGAGGAAGGCCCCCGCCACCCTCTCTGACTAGGCACGCCCCCTTTGGCAGGAGGACCGAGTCTTGAAGGGCTACGTGCTGGGAGGCCAGGGAGTGCCGTGGGTGGAGGAATGCTGCCCTGGGTCCTAGAACCCACTCTACCTCTACCTGACTGGGGGGCTTCGGGCAAGTCGCTTCATGTGAGCGTGTGCCAAGAACATCAGTCCCATGGGACAAGCCCTGCTTTATTTGGCCCGTGCAAGCGTATTATTTAAAAATAAGGAGATGGTGGTTACCAGAGACTGGGAGGTGGGGGCAGAAGGGAGATTAAAAAAATAAATAAATAGGAAAAGCAAAGCTGGGCTGCCAGGGCTGGCAGGGAGGAGGTCATGAGGGCTTATTGTATGAGGGGGACAGAGCGTCAGTTTGATAAGATGGTAAGAGGTCTGGTCACGGATGGTGGTGGTGGCCACCCAACAGTGTGAGTGTGCTTAGTCCCGCCTGAATGCACACTTCAAAATGAGGAAGGTAGTAAACTTTATGTTGTGTGTATTTTACCACAAGGAGATGGAAACGACAGGACGATTGTAGTAGAAATTCTGTACTTCTAGCGGCTTTCTGAAAGTTGGAAGATCTGCCCACAGGGAGCCTACGTTCCCACATGGCAACAACTGGATGGGGCTTGAGTTTCCCACAGTCCCCCCACTCCCTGTCGTCTCCCTCCCTCTGAGGTTGAAGCCGTCACGTGATCATGTTGGGATGCTGGAATTTTTGCACGTGGCCATGTCATTCTTTCCATGACACTCCTGACCCGATGGACCTGTGAATTACATGCTAAGTGACTAGATCCCTACAGCATTGACATCCAATGATTTCTGGACAAAGAAATTAAAATAATTTATATTTTTGCAGTGTTTATAAAAATAGTAGATGCCTGCTATAAAAAAAATACAGAAAGTTTTCAAGGCTCAGTGGTTGAAACGATCTACTCCTAAGAGTCTGGGGGACGCGGTGGGCTCATACCGCAGACCCAACACACCCTTGCTGCCTCGGGGAGACCCATATCCTTGCTGTTTCCCCACCACGCGGTGCTGTCAACCACAGTACCTATATTATAGGGTCGTGTTAAAGATTAAATAGGCTAGGGCAAGTAAGGCATGGCTCATTCTAAACCCTTTCTAAATGTTAGCCGTGTGAGGGTTCCTCCTCTCTCCCTGAAGGGATCACCCGTATTAACACATCGGTGTGTACTCTTTCAGATATTTCTCTATAGCCTGACCAAGGTGAGTCCATATTGACAACATGGGTTCACACTACATCTATCGTCTGCAAGTTGCCTTTCTGGTTTCCCAGCGAGGCATGGCCCCCTTTCTGGGGCAAAGCCTGTAAGTCCTAAAGACTGGGGGCCCCTGCCCCATGAAGGGGGTACTGCACTAGGATTCTTTCCCTTGGGAAGGACATGTGCGTTCTTCCCACTTGTTCCCCGTGACAAACCTCATTCCCGCCTCTTTGCATGTCTGTTTCTTTTGGATAAACCCTCAGATGAGCGATTGCGAGGTGTGGTGCTTTAAAAATGCCTTTGAATCCTAGCCTGGATATTTGGTATGCCTTGTGGTTTATTCTCATTCTCTTCTCCGCGCCCCCCCTTGTTTTTCCCAGGACCCTGGGATCATGACCTGAGCTGAAGGCAGACGCTTAGCGACTGAGCCACCCAGGCGCCCCTATTTTTCTTATTCTTTTTTTTTTTTTTAAAGATTTTATCCATTTATTTGAGAGAGAGAGAATGAGAGACAGAGAGCATGAGAGGGAGGAGGGTCAGAGGGAGAAGCAGACTCCCCGCCGAGCAGGGAGCCCGATGCGGGACTCGATCCAGGGACTCCAGGATCATGACCTGAGCCGAAGGCAGTCGCTTAACCAACTGAGCCACCCAGGCGCCCCTGTAACGTTCTTTTAAAGTTCTGGACTCTGTGATGATGTATGTGAGCCACTAGATCTTCCTTCTAATGACTGGATTCCCAGCACCATCGGGATATCCGAAAGCATTTGGGGATAGGGCTATAGAATGTTTATAAAATGGCCTAATTTGGTTTTGAGTCACAGTTGAAATGTGTGGACAGAAGGTACAAGCAGACCCACAGTTGCCTAACACCTGATGAACAAGCAATTACGTACCGGTGTTGGTTTGTTCTTGTGACTCCCCGTGTTCTTTAGGATCTCCTAACCCCAACACCATGGTCTACTCTGAATTTGAAATCCAGGTTCAAAACCAGGAAAGGAAGCGATAAAGTAAAATGCCTAAGCCATGGTGGTGTATTAGGCTACCAGCCTCACCTTATAGGGGATGCTCAGGATGCTATATAACCTTTGTTGTTTTGACTTCTGCTGGGAACTGAGCTTGTTTCTAGGGCCTGCTTCGTGGTACATTAACTTCTTCAGGGTGGGAAAGAACACCTCAAAGAAGTAATTTATATACCTTTTCTCTAATGACCTCAAAATATTTATATACATAATAAAATGGATGCCCTTAACTCATTGATAGGCTCTGAATCTCTAGTTTTTAAGCAGGGAGAAATTCTCCCCAAACTCCAGAAGTCATGCAGAGATGTCTCTGCAGGTCTTCACTATATTCACATAAACCCCTGCCTCATCTAGTGAATGTGCAATGTCTGTTAGACAGAAGGAACATAGAGTGATGTGAGGGGACCCTGGGCAGCCCTGCTAAATCTTGAGTGAGCAAACAGATCACCAAGGGATCTTGTAAAAATGCAGATTTATTTCCGTAAGTCAGGGTGGAGCCTGAGACTCTGCATCTCCAGCCAGCTCCCAGGAGAGGGTGCTGCGCTGGCCCTTGGCTGCCACGTGCTGAGTGCGGAGGGTCCAGAGGGTCCGGGACAGATAGTAGTGGGTGTGGCTCGTGCAAGGACGGAGCAAAACATTTCGTGCTTGTGGTCTTTGTTTTGTTGTTGTTTGGTTGCTGTTGTTTGCTTTTAACAACTTCACTGACATTTCAAGGGTTGGCTTTCACGAGGTTTAATATGGGACTTTTTGCTGGAAGCTGATAATGCCTAAGCAAAATCCATGAGAGTGTTTTCTGACACATGAGGCCCAAGTGGAAAAGCTTGGCATGTCACACAGAGGTCCCAGGGGACAGTTAGAGCAAGCGGGAAAAATGTGGGAACATGAGTGGCATCCCCATGGGTCCTGCTCCGTCAGGATTTCCAAACCTTGTGTTTGGACCTGCTGGGTGAGCTCAAGCCCGAGATCTGATCCCCCCAACCGTTATCACAGCCGTCGTTTTACACCAAACTCTACAATCACTTGCTAGCTGGCCCGTCATTTGACTGTGAACTTCCACGAGGGAAGACAGGGTGGGGATTTGGAGGTGTGCCCCCACCCGTGGCTCTGTCTCATGTCCCTGGTTTACTGTCTCCTTATTACTTCTCACCACCTGAACTGTATGCCTGAAATGTGTTTGGTTCTCTGTGGGTGGTCAATCTCCCCACTAGAACGCATTTCCCCCGAGTCAGGAATAGGGCTCTGCATGTTGTGGGTTTTCAGTCAATTATGTTCCATGAATGAATGAGCAAGGCAGAATGTAGTCTCTGCTTCCAGGGTGTTGTGGGTTGAATTGTGCCTTCCAAAAAGATGGGTTCAAGTCCTACCCCTGGTACCTGTGAATATGACCTTATTGGGATATAGGGTCTTTGTAGATGTCATCAAATTAAGGTGAGGTCATACTGGATTAGGGTGACTGGCATCCTTATAAAGGGAGGGGGATTTGGACACAGAGGACAGAGGGGAGAAGGCTGGAGACAGAAACGGGTGTGATACATCTGTAGGCGGGGGACACCAGGATTGCTGGCAGCCCCCAGCAGCTGGGTGAGAGGCTCAGAGTCTCCAGAGGAAACCAAGCCTGTTCTAGTTTCCAGAAGTGTGAGAGAACACATTTTGTTGTAAGGCACCTGGTTGTTGCAGCAGATATAGGAAACTAGCAAGCAGGGGTTACCATACTTGCTAGGAAGACAAGAAACAGGCTGATGAGAAGGATTACCAGCTGTGAAAAGTGGGCTAAGCAGGAGTCACAGAAACACTACACAGGCTGGGCCTTCAGGCTCAGCCACCTGCTTCTGCAGAAGGATGCTTGCTACCGGGTTTTGGCTGTGCATAAAGCCAGGATGTATTAGAAACGAAGTCAGCCCGAGGGTTGGCCAAAAGGCATTCCCAGTAGCACTGCTGTGTTCTTGGGGAAGAGTGAAGGAATCACGAGAATTAGCCAAAACATATAAAAACTTGTGTTTGGGAGGTGGGGGTGGGGTGGGGAGGGCTGACTTCTCGTTAATTCCGTAAGCCTACAAAGAATGCAGTGTCACCAGCTGAGAATTGCCAGAAGATTTAAGACACAGCTGGAAAGGGGAAAAGTCTGACTTTTTCTGTGTAGGAGTCTCGTCTGTTTATATCAAAATATGCTCAATTTCATCGGATACAAATACACTCAGGAAAGTCATTCTTTTTTTTTAAGATTTTATTTATTTATTTGACAGAGAGAGACACAGCCAGAGGGGGAACACAAGCAGGGGGAGTGAGAGAGGGAGAAGCAGGCTTCCTGCTGAGCAGGGAGCCCGATGCGGGGCTCAATCCCAGGACCCTGGGACCATGACCTGAGCTGAAGGCAGACGCTTAACGACTGAGCCACCCAGGCACCCAAGTCATTCTTTTATATTCCTCAAAATCATCATTTGTGGATCTTTATGCCAATGCACTCATCTTTGCCTACTTGAAACCTATGCATACAAGTGACTTTGTCTTGTGTGTTTGGCATTTAAGGTACTCCCGTGTGCTTGTCTGTGACTAAGAGTACATATCCTGCATGTGCCGTTTCAGTGGTCATATGCCCCTCCATCATGTCACCGCACTGTGGTGTGTCACCCAAGGATCTAAATCTTAAGGCTGTAACAAAAGGCTGAAAACCGTTTCCAAGTGCAGCAAATATCCATGACATTTCTTTTCTCCATTGCAATTCTGAGTCCCCGAAATTCTTAGCATCTTGCCAAAGAATAAACAGCACTTACGCCTCTCAGGCATCTAACAGAACTGACGATCTCTGATGTAGCTTTTAGGATAATAAATGGAATATAAAATAATAAACAAAACAAACATGGGTTCTTATTTTTAAGTGGAAGGATTACAGTTGGCGCTGTGTTGGGGCCAGAAGTCTGCGGGATTAGGGAGCAGAGATGCCCGCGCAGTCATAAATTATAGAAGAGCATGTGGAAATGGTGTGGGAGAAAGCCAATTTGCTTGAACAGAAATTTAAAAATGTATGTTGGACTCCCAGGAGCAGACCAGTGCAGTGGTCTTGAGGGGAGAGGAGACAGCTGAACCCGGAGAGCCTGGGGCCCAGGCCACCACTGGAGGACAGCTGGTGGGACCACCATGGTGGAAGCTGATGAGTGGATGCCAACAAGTCTGCAGGAAAGAGGTCCAGGGAGGTGGGTGCAGTGGAGATCTTGTGGGCTCTGGGGAAAGGAGAGATTTCTGCCTGAAGCTGGCAAGGTGCTAAGACCCCCGGCTGGTGAAGCTGCCTGCTGTGGGCTCTGGGTGGCTGTGGAGGGGAGTGATGGTGTAGTCAAGTCTACATCTAATTGGACTTGAATCTGGGCTGCACTGAGTGGACAGCCACGGAACCTCTCCGTGGTCCACAGTAGGGCGCCAAGAATGCCTCCCTCTAAGGCTTCTGTGAGGCAGGAAGGAGGTGATCTATGTAGGAGCTCAGTCCTGGGCCTCACTCAAGCTGCTTCTCCTGGAATAAACCCCGTGCTTGCTCAGTGTCCCCCCAGCAGGGCTCTGTACCTGCAAGCAGACAACCCTTGAGAAAGCATTGTTCCCAGAGCGGAGAGCTCCTCTGCGCAATGTCACCCTTCCCACTCCTTTTTCTGGGACTCTGAACTCCTTCTGTCTCAGCGCTGACTCCCCACAATCTCTTCAGCTTTCAACAAATAAAATCACTGTTTATCCCAGAGCAACAGAGATTCAGTGGCAATGTCATATTAGACTTATTTTAATATATATATTATATATATTATAGTGTATATGTTGGGGTGCCAACAATATATAATATATATAACATATATTATATATATTGGGTGGCTAAGTTGGTTAAGCATCTGACTCTTGATTTCGGCTCAGGTCATGATCTCAAGGTCCTGGGATCGAGCCCCATGTCAGGTTCTGCACTCAGCTCTCGCTCTCCCTTTGCCTCTCCCACCTCTGGCTCTCTGTCAAAGAAATAGATAATTCTTTTTTTAAATATATATATATATATATATATACATATATATATATATGGTGCTCACTTTGGCAGCATGTAGACTAAAATTGGAACGATACAGAGAAGATTAGGATGTCCCCTTGCACAAGGATGGCAGGCAAATTTGTGAAGCATTCCATATTTAGAAAAACAAAAATAAATAATATATATGGTTGCCCACTTTTTATTTTATAAGTAGGGACTTTTTAAAATTAATAGACTTTATTCTAGAATTGTTTTAGGTTGACAGAAGAGGAGAGTGGAAAGTACAGGGTGTCTGTTCCCCCTCTTTCCCTCCCCCCCCAGTTTCCTCTCTCGTTAACGTCGCACATTGGTGCAGTACGTTTATGACAGTGGATGAGCCAATACGATACATTATTATTAACAAAGCCCATAGTTCACATTAGGGCTCGCTTTCGGTGCTACACATTCTATGGGTTTGGACAAATTGTATATGACATGTATCCACCCTTATAGTACCACATAGAGTATTTTCACTGCCCTAAAACTCCCCTGTGCTCCCCATTATCCAACCATCCCTCTTTCCTGAGCCCTCGGCAACTGTGATCCTTCTGCTATCTCCATACGTTTGCCTTTTCCAGGATGTCATATGGTTGGAATCATATGGTGTGTATACAGCCAGTTCAGATTGGTGTCTCTCACTTAGCAATGTGCACTAAAGATTCCCCCCATGTCTTTTTAGTGCTGAATAATATTCCACTGTCTGGATGGACCACAGCTTATCCGTTCACCTTGTGAAGGACATCTTGGTTGCTTCAATGTTTGATGATTATGAATAAATCCATTTTAGACAACTGTGTGCAGGTTTTTGTGTGGTCATAAGTTTTCAACTCTTTTGCATAAATACCAAGGAACATCATTGCTGGTTTGCATGGTAAGAGGATGTTTAGTTTTGTAAGAAACCGCCAAAGGAATGAGGAATTATTTGCCATCTGTATATCTTTGGAGAAAGAGATATTTGTTCAAATCCTTTGCCTATTTTTTTTAAGATTTTATTTATTTATTTGAGAGAGAGAATGAGATAGAGAGAGAGAGCACGAGAGGGGGGAGGGTCAGAGAGAGAGGCAGACTCCCCGATGAGTAGGGAGCCCGACGCGGGACTCGATCCCGGGACTCCAGGATCATGACCTGAGCCGAAGGCAGTCGCTTAACCAACTGAGCCACCCAGGGGCCCCTTTTGCCTATTTTTAACATTTGAAAATCAATTTTAGCAAGGTCCCAGGAAATAAAGTTAATATATAAAAATCAATTGTATTTCTATACACTAGCAATGAATAATTGGAAATCAATATTTTAAAAACAGTATCATTTATAATATTACCAAAACAAATGAAGTGCTTAGGCATAAGTCTAAAATCTGTGCAGGATCTCTTTACTCGAAACTATAAAATACTAATGAAAGAAACCAAGGAAAACCTAACTGGATGAAAAGACAGACTGTATTTATGGACTGAAAGATTGAATATTAAAGGAATAATTCTTCCCAAATTTATCTATAAATTCTGCTCAAAACTAATCAAAACACTTGCAGAACTTTTCATAGATCTCAACAAGCTGATCCCAAACTTTATACGAGAAGGCAAACTAGCTTTTGGTTTTGTTGACTGTGTTTCGCTATTTTGAACTTTATTGATATATATGTTTATTATTTCCTTCTTTCTGAGTTTAATTTGCTCCCTTTTTATTTTATTTATTTATTTATTTTTAAAGATTTTATTTATTTATTTGACAGAGAGAGAGAGCAGGAACACAAGCAGGGGGAGTGGGAGAGGGAGAAGCAGACTTCCTGCTGAGCAGGGAGCCCGATGCAGGGCTCAATCCCAGGACCCTGGGATCATGACCTGAGCCGAAGGCAGACGCTTAATGACTGAGCCACCCAGGCGCCCCTAATTTGCTCCTTTTTAAAGATTTATTTATTTATTTTAGAGAGAGAGACAGAGACAGAGAGGAGGGGCAAAGAGAGAGAATCGCAAGCAGACTCCAAGCTGAGCACAGAGCCCCACAAAGGGCTGGATCCCATGACCCTGAGATTGTGTCCAAAGCTGAAATCAAGAGTCTGATGCCTAACCAACTGAGCCACCCAGGCGGCCTGATTTGCTCCTTTTTTTAAAGTTCTTAAGGGACTAAAGCAAGAAGCCTAAAGTATTGCTTTGAGAGCTTTTGAGAGGAAAGACTTCCCGCTGCATGTTTGAGATGAGGGAACCCTCCTTCTTCAAGCACAGAAGTGACGTCCCCAACCACTGAAGAACCCACAACATGGCAGCAGCTGGGCTAGTTACTTTCAGTGTTCCCTTTCCCTGAAACGTTCAAGGGTCTGCCCTCTGCAGCGTCTCAGGAGTGTTGGTTAGCAGTCTGTATTTCTCATGACAGCACCGACAGCAGAAACTGAGGCTCCTGAGCAACCTGGCTATGTTTCACCCGGGTAGAGAAACTGAGATTAGAACCTGATCATAACGAATGTTCACTAAGTGCCTTGTCTGAGCCAGCACTGTGGTCAGTCCCTGGGGTCACGAGGTGAAAAACAGCGATGAGATCCCTGCCCTCAGAAACTTCCCGGCTGATGCAGGAGAGGATGCAAACCGTGCAATGACGTGAACATATATCGTGCCATCAAGTAAACGATCCTGCAACATTAACACAATTCTCTGCTTCCTAGGTTTATTTTGATGTTGTGGACCGCTTAACAAGAAAGGTCATGGATAATTCCTTGATTTTCAACATTAGGATCAGCGATGTGAACGATCACACACCCCAGTTCCCCGAGAAGGAATTCAACACCAGTGCGAAGGAGCACTACCCTGCAGGTGCGTGCAGCGGGAGTGTGTGTGGGGGGCTTCCTCTCCCCTCTGGTCCCCTCTGGTCCATCTGCTTCCATGTTGTGGTGCCGGATCCTCGTTGTCTTTAGGGAGAAATTTTATTCTTCTCATCCCGAAGGTGGCAGGCTCTGGTTTTGAGCAGAATGCTTGGAGGTCTGTAAGTATCGTTTTGTATTGGCAATAAAATGAGGTGGAAATTGTGTCTGTTGCAAGAGCTGATATGTAAAGACCAATCTAAAGTAGGTCAGATGCACTGAGGGAGAAAGGCAGAGCTGAACAGTGCCTTCCTGAATATCTCTGTAAATTTCTCACCTGTAAAATGGCAACGAGATGACACCTAAAGTTCCTGAGCTATAGATTCTGTGAGTCTTTAAATCCAAACCACTCTCACTAGAATGTGCATCTGTTTTAATAACAGAAAAACATTATTTATTTCACAAAGTAGTCTTTAGAAAATTTGGAAAATTCCAAGAAATTAAGACTGAACTAGAAAGCTTATTTTATACTTCCAATTAGAGATTAAGTACCATTAATGTTTTAGTTTATATTCTTTGTCTTTTTCTTTGAATTTTGTGTGTGCATGTGCACACACTGTATATTTATCTATGTGTATATATATTCCCTGATTTTATATATAATTACCAATGCATTTTTCATCTTTATCATAGTGCAAAATATATAGGGGTATATAATAAATATTTACAAATGTATGGGTGTGCTTTTTCATATGTGTATATTTATGAATTTTCTTTTCTAAAACAGCAAATTTACTGTTTGTAACCTAAAAGTGTTTTCCTACAGCATCCTACTGTGTAATATTTTATTTCATGGATGTGCTTTAAGGTTTCTTAACGAATCTCCTATTGTTAGACATTTGTGTGCCATGCCCATTTTTTGTTATCTTCACAAAAATATGCTTCAGTGAACACATTTGAGCTAAATCTGTGTCCACCGAAGCATTATCTACTTGGCATAATTTACAAGAGTAGAATGGCTGGTTCTGACTGCACATACAATTTAAGTGTTCCACTTTACTCACCTACTGGCAACATCTGGGGGGCCTGGCACGGGGTTCATCTTTGATTATTAAGTGCTTGCATATGTTGATAGGTTTCTTGTCCATTTCTGTGTACCAGATACTTGTTCCTTTCTTGGTCCATTTCTGTCCCTGTGCTTGTCATTTTTCTTCTTGATTTTAACCTTCTCATTCTGTATTAAGAATGTTTATGTCTGCCATATATATTTTAAATGTTTTCCTGGTTTATCATTTCTTTTTAAATTTTGTCTATATAGTTCTTCTTGGCACACCTTTAAAAATCTGTCTGATCTATCAATTCTCTCCTTTATGTCTTCTGCATTTGCAATCGTGATTAGAAAGTTCTTGTGACTATTTAGGGGTGCCTGGGTGGCTCATTCAGTTAAGTGTCTGCCTTTGGCTCAGGTCATGATCTCAGGGTTTTGGGATTGAGCCCTGTGTCCGCCTCCCTGCTCGGCGGGAAGCCTGCTTCTCCCTCTCCCCCTATATATACTCTTTCTCTCTCTCTCAAGTAAATAAATAAAATCTTAAAAAAAAAAAGTTCTTGTGACTATTTAAATATTCCTTTTTTAGTTTTTAAGTATGTCTATAGTTTGATTTTATATTTAAATATTCAGTCCATTCTGGTGGATGCCTTAATGTCATTTAGCAAAGAATCATCATTCTACTGGTTTGATATGCTGCTTTTGGTCAATAGTAACTGTTAAAACAATTCTTTCCAGGTCAACCCATTTTCCAGATGTTAACAGTTGATTTGGATGAAGAAAATACTCCAAATTCTCAAGTCCTTTATTTCCTTATTTCTCAAACACTGTCACTGAAAGATAGTGGCTTCCAGATTGACCATATTAGTGGAGAAATACAACTCTCAGGATGCTTAGATTATGAGGTTATGTTGATTTTATTATTTTTAAAAAGTGAAATGTGTTCTCTATCTCGGAGCCCCAGACTTAGGATTTATGTCTGTAGTGGAAAACCCTCTGTGGCTGGACTTGCTATTGAAATTGCTATAATGGATTATTACTTTATTAATACTTCCCTTTGCTGTATTTGAAGGGCTTGACTGTTCTTTTCCTTCCCACATAGACTGCTCCGTGGTTTACACTACTAGTTGGAGCGAAGGATTTCAGAGAACCTCCCTTGACATCCACGGCCTCGGTTCATGTGAACGTGCAAGAAGGCAACAACCACAGGCCCACGTTTACCCAGGAGAACGTAAGACACCTGGGCCTCCTCAGATGCCACGGCCTTGCATAAACGGCCCCAAATTCTAGGCTCAGTTTTGCTGAGGGAATTCTCCATAATGGCCAAGATACATGTCATTCTCCAAGATCACTTAAACTAGATGAAGACATCAACCAACCTGATATAGAATCATTTAATAATAGACTTGCGAGCTTATGTTTTTTTACTGTTTTGTGCCAGAAACTGTGCTCAGAGCTTTCACGTGCATGCTTTCATTTTGAATTGCTGGGACTCACACATGATTTCTGTCTTACAGACGAGGAAGCCGAGGCACAGGGAAGATAGAGAATCCGTGCTCACTCTACATGGAGGTTTCTCAGTTCCACACAATTGACGGGGGATGGGAAATTCATTGTTGTAGGATCAGGGGAGGCAGGTCAGTGCACTGTAGGATGTTTAGCAGCATCCCTGACCTGCACCCACTAGATACCACGGGCACCTCCCAGGTGTGACAGCCAAAAATGTCTGCAGACATTGCCCAATGTCCCCTGGGGGGCAGGTTTGCCCCCGGGTGAGAATCTAGACCTGAGCTTTTCCACAAGATCTGGAGTTCTAGAAGAGGGAAGATGAGCAGGTGGGCTCTGGCTGAGCCTTTCTCAGATCACCTGATTTATATACAGGGTTCCACATGGGAATTCAGATGCTACCAATCTGCATGCTTGAAGAAAGCACTGAAACCCACATTCCAGATCATTTGGAAATGCCACACCACTTGAGATACGCAAGATTGCTAAAAACACTCAGGATTTGTTTCCTATTTTATATTTTTTGCTCTCTCATATGCATTTTTTGAAAGAAAAATATGCATTTTACTTCTGTCTTTCTCCTGACCTCTCTCAATGAGGCCTTTCCCGACGACCTAGTTCAATCCCCAACACAGCATCCACCCCCTCCTCCCTGTCCCTACCCAACACACACACACACACACACACACACACACACACACACTTAATCATCTGCTCCCTGGGGATGGAGTTTTGCCCATCCTGTTCACAGCACCTTAGACAGAATCTGGCACATTGGAGCCTTTGTTGAATATTAATAAATGCTACAATTATTTTCAATAAGTATCGTTTGAAAAAAAATTTAAAAATTGTATAGACAAGGGGTGCATGGGTGGCTCAGTCGGTTGTGTCCGACTCGTAATCTCTGCTCATGTCTTGATCTCAGGGTTGTGAGTTCAGGCCCCACGTTGGGCTCCATGCTGGGCATGGAGCCTACTCAAAAAAAATCTTAAAAAAAATTATATAGAGAAAAGCTGAATTGTTTTCAAATGAAAACACCTCACCGAACAGTACAGAATAACTGAAACATATCGAACCTTGTTTTGAAATCCTTCTCTGGCTTAGTAAAAAGCTCTGCTCTCAAAACTAAGGAAAATAAACCCTATTTCCACGTACTCGTCAAAGAGAAATTATCTTGTCGCCAAAAGCACTGAGTAACAAGCTAAAGATCTATATGTGTTAGAAAAATGATTGTTTTAATCTAAGTTACCATAAGAGTTCTATTTTAGAAGAGTTAGGTTTTTTTAGCAGCATAAACTAGGATGTGCATTATTATTTTAAAGATTCTTAGAAAAATAGTGCATCGAGTTGGATTTAAGAGGACTTTTAAAGTTATTCGGCTGTAGACACAAGTCACAGAGAGAAGGAACAGATGCTTGTTGTGATGGGTCGGACAGAGCTTCAGATTGCTTGGGGTCAAGTTCAATAGCATTTATCTATGTTCTTGTGCTAGGGACTTACATTTTCTGTCTTGCTTTCTTTTTCAGTTGTGTGTCTTTATCCCCATGGCGTGGACATGATGATTGCCTCTCCCAGTACAGGATTCAGATTTCTGAAGGCTGCACAAGCCAGAGCGTGTCACATCTCCTGGTCCAAGATGGTGACTTGCCATTTACATCAGCTTGGAGAGTAAAATTTCACATACTGAATGGCAATGAAGAGGGACATCTGGACATTCTGACTGACCCCGAGACCAATGAAGGGATTTTTTTTTTAAGATTTTATTTATTTATTTGAGAGAGAGAATGAGATAGAGAGAGCATGAAAGGGGGGAGGGTCAGAGGGAGAAGCAGACTCCCTGCCGAGCAGGGAGCCCGATGCGGAACTTGATCCCGGGACTCCAGGATCACGACCTGAGCCGAAGGCAGTCGCCCAACCAACTGAGCCACCCAGGCGCCCCCCAATGAAGGGATTTTAAATGTGATCAAGGTAAAGCCATCGGGGAAGGTGCACCTGCCAGGTGGCTGCAGTGTCGGGCCCCTCTCTGCAGGAGTCCTGATGGGAGATGGCAGCTAGCGTCGGGAGTGCCCGCCGGGCCACGCATGTGAGGCATGGCGTGCTGTGTGTCCCAGGGGCGCCCAGTGAGGGGGGCAGGCTGTGTCACGAGTGCCGGCTGCTGCAGGCCCTTGGCCCTTTTGCCTTTGTGGAGCCTCCCCACCACAACAATATCAATACTGAAAATTACTTGACAAGGTGCCAAGTTCTTCAACATTTAATTTTTTCTGTTTGAGACAAAATAGATTTCTATAGGTCCTAAAATGTTTTACTTTTTTTTCTGATGTGATAAAATATTTCAGACATTTTCTCTGATCCTGAAAGTTCATTTTTTTCCTTCTGAGTTTAAAAGACACTAGAAGGTGTGCATGGGCCCCTGAAAGTCCTGTGGGCCCCTGGACTTTGCCTGCTGTGCCTAATGAGGAGCTGGCCCTGCAGAAAAGTATTATTTTCTCCTTTCACTGATAAGGAACCAAGGCCCAGATAGGTTGGGTCGTTTTCATGAAGTCACACAGCCGGAGGAGCGGTTCTGACTGAGGTGGTCTGACTCCATTGCTCTCAGCTAGACCCTGGAGAGGCCAGTGTCCTGGTGCCATGCTGGCGAGTCAACCTGGGGATCAGGTTGAAAGACAGGCCTGGGTCGGAAGGTCTGGGGTGGGACCTGGGCTCCTGCCTATCAGAGGAACAAAGTGCCGGGTGATGCCCGTGGGCCCCAACCATGCTGTGAACAGCAAGGCTCTGGGTACTCCATGCCAGATGCCTGGGATTGAATATCTCAAATATTCCTAGCTTTTCAGTCCTTTTAAGTCACTGCCCACTTTGCACCCTGAGTAACTTTGATCATTAATTTCTGTATTTCCTTAAGCTCCCCTGTTTTTTTTTGCAGCAGAGTTGCCACATTAATGTTTCATTAGATTATGGTTTTTGTTACATTTTTCATTACTGTCTGATGGATGGTGGCTTTTTAAAAATTTTTTTTATTGTTATGTTAATCCCCATACATTACATCATTAGTTTTAGATGTAGTGTTCCATGATTCATTGTTTGTGCATAACACCCAGTGCTCCATGCAGAACGTGCCCTCCTCAATACCCATCACCAGGCTAACCCATCCTCCCACCCCCCTCCCCTCTAGAACCCTCAGTTTGTTTTTCAGAGTCCATCGTCTCTCATGGTTCGTCTGCCCCTCCGATTTCCCCCCCTTCATTCTTCCCCTCCCGCTACCTTCTTCTTTTTTCTTAACATATATTGCATTATTTGTTTCAGAGATACAGATCTGAGATTCAACAGTCTTGCACAATTCACAGCGCTTACCAGAGCACATACCCTCCCCAATGTCTATCACCCAGTCACCCCATCCCTCCTACCCCCACCACTCCAGCAACCCTCAGTTTGTTTCCTGAGATTAAGAATTCCTCCTATCAGTGAGGTCAAATGATACATGTCTTTCTCTGATTGACTTATTTCGCTCAGCATAACACCCTCCAGTTCCATCCACGTCGTTGCAAATGGCAAGATCTCATTCCTTTTGATGGCTGCATAATATTCCATTGTGTATATATTCCACATCTTCTTTATCCATTCATCTGTTGATGGACATCTTGGCTCTTTCCACAATTTGGCTATTGTGGATGTTGCTGCTATAAACATTGGGGTGTACGTACCCTTTCGGATCCCTACTTTTGTATCTTTGGGGTAAATATCCAGTAGTGCAATTGCTGGATCATATGGTAGCTGTATTTTCAACTTTTTGAGGAACCTCCATACTGTTTTCCAGAGTGGCTGCACCAGCTTGCATTCAATGGTGGCTCTTTTCAACCAGGAGAGGGGGAGGGGGAAAAAAAAAAGCAGAACTCCATAAGTGATTTGAAAATGGGCTGGCCACTGTCTTTTGATCATTACCAAAAACAGTATAAATAATAAATGAATTGCAAAAGCCATGCACTCTGGGTGCGCGTGATCATGTGCTGAGCTTTCTCCGGCCAGAGAAGCAGCAGGTGCTCATGAAACCCTCTCTCTGGGACTCGCAGCCCTTGGATTATGAAACTCACCCTATACGAAGCCTTGTCATCACTGTGGAGAATGAGGAGCCGCTCTTCCCCTGTGAGGCGGGCCAGGTCCAGGGGCCCTGGGGGGTGGTGGTGAGCACCACTGTGAGCGTGCAGGTGATGGACACCAATGACCCACCAGCCTTTTACCCCAGGAGCTTTGTCGTCAGCGAGGTTGACGGTGCCAGACCCGGAATTCAGCTGGGAATTTTCAATGCTACAGATCCAGACAGAGCTGCTGGCCAGATAAGGTGAGAAGAGAGGAACGGGGAGTGTGGTCATTTAAACAGAACCAGCCACCTACCCGTAGGCATTCCTGGTGGAAACCTGCCCTTTGGCGGGCGGGTGAGGTTGACTCCAGCTCAGTTATGAAAATAACTGAGAGGAACAGGAGAAGGCCCGATGGCCCACGTTCAGTGCCTTCTTCCTTCTATAGCTGTCGCTGACCCCCTCCCCCCCGGGGAAGTGCACCTGCTCTTTTCCCCCTTGCACTTAGCACACGTCGCTTTTATACCATTTTTCTTATATTAAAATAATTTGTTATGTGTTTCTATGTCCCTTTTTACTAAAAGTTGTAAATTGGCAGCCCTCTGGCTTCTGGGCAACAGAAGTGGGTTTTTTTAAATTTAATTGTGGTAAAATATATCTAACACAAAGTTTACCATATTAACCATTTTTAAGTGTACAGTTCAGGGGTATTAAGTACATTCATGTTGTTGCACGTCGACCTCAGAGAGTTGGGGACCTGGGGTGGCGAAAGAACTGAGAAAAAGAGATGACAGTATGGCGAGCCGCAGGGGACCTCAAGCAAACAGCCTGAGGTGCTGAGGTTTATTTTCCATCCTCTTACATACCTTCCACAGCGATATAGATCCGTAATGGTTTACAGCAGGGGCGTAGGAAGGCACACTCCTCCATGTACCCAGGATTAGTTAAGCACGTAAGAATATTTAAAACAGAATAAAGGAACAGAGGAGAGTGCCCAGTGTGCCGTTTACAGCTGGCTTCCTATCTACAAAATATCTTCTGCTGTGTACTTTAGAACTGACCACACACGTTCCAAGGGCATTTCACTCTGATCCTTTCGGGTTATTCTTAACCCTGCAATCTCGAGTTTTCTCAGAGATCTTGGAGTCTGAGCGAACATGCGCCACATTGTGGCGTTCTGTTTCCCACAGTTGCACATTCATCCCCACCGTCCATCTCCAGAACTTTTCGATCTTATAAAACTGAAACTCTGTCCCCATGAAACGAGACCCCCATCTCTCTTCCTTCTGACTGGCAACCACCACGCTACTTTCTGTCTCTGTGAATTTGATTACTCAAGGTGCTTCAGAGAACTGGGATCATACAGTATTCGTCTTTTTGTGACTGCCTTATGTCGCTTATTCAGCACGACGTCCTCCGGGTTCATCCATGTGGTAACAGGTTGCAGACCGTCCTTCCTTTTCAAGGCTGAATACTCCTCCACTGTCTGTGTAGACCGCACTGTGTTCTTCCATCCACCTGTGGGCATCCACTTGGGTTTGCTCAGTGTTTAGCCATCGAGTTGCCATAATCCCTAGGAAGATGGCAGAGTAGGAAGCACCAGGAATCTGTCTCCCCACCCAGACAACTGCACGGGAAGAATCTCACGTACCTGTTTTGGAACTCTGGGTTCTATTGAAGGCTTGCAACTGCCAGAGAAAGGCTTGGATGGTAAACTGCGGTTAATTTTGGTCAATTATGGCTCTTAGCACAGTAACAGCAACTCCTCCCCATCCCCAGCCAGTGCCCAGGAGCTGTGCACCTGTTCCTGGAACGGCTAAACATAGAGTTTGCAGGAGCCAGAGTGGGCAAAAAAAATCTCTGTCCCCCAAATATCAGGGATCAGTGCTCTGCTGGCTGATTGCTGCTTTCACTCCTGGAGGTGCAGCCAAAGAGGAAGGCAGCCATTGGCTTCGCCCTTCCATCGATGTGGCAGACCCCCTCCCCTGCCAGCTGAAGTGGCTTCCGGGGATTGGATGGACAGGTGCCTGCATTTTCCCCTCTTCATTGTTTGCTTTTCCGTATTTCGGGAGCCAGACGTTAAAGGCTAGGACAATTCCACAACCACCACCTGTATGAGGAAAATCAGAAAGTGGCCAGTATGCCCAGGGAAAGGGCCAGGAAAGCCTGAGAGGGCATTAAGTTGAGAGGCTGATCCTCAGCACAGAGACAGCCCATGGCAGTCCAATAAACAAACAAAAGTAAAAAAAAAATAAAACAATAAGGAAAAACAGAAAACCCTGGGAAGGGGGAGAATCTGATCTCCAGAGTTCCCGCATGGTTAGATCCAAATGCCCAGCGTTCAAGAAGAAAATCACAAGGCACACAAAGAAACAGGAAAGTGAGGCCCATTCAAAACAATAGATCAACAGAAACCAGTCAGCCTATCTGCCCTCCCAATTCCCATCCACAATAATTCTTGGGGCAGCTGACCAAAGCCCATGGGGTCTGGGCTTCGCATCTCCTGATCTGCATGGGCTAGTTCAGGAGGTGGGGGCTCTCCCAAAGGAAAACTGGGGTGCTCTTACCAGAAAGCCACTGGCATCTGCTGTCAACATTCTCCTTTGAGCTTCTATCAGTGTGTCTGTAGAATGTAGCATATTTTTTAGATGAAACTATGAGCTCATGTTTACAGTTCCCAGCCCCAAAGTATGTAGTAAACCATTGAACATTGCCCCAAAAGAGCTCTGGTCTTTGCCCTTGGCTTCTGGGAAGTGAGCTTTAGGCCTTTGGGATGTCTTGCCTGAAAGGAATGTCTTTGTTTACCTTGGTCTTGTGCCAATCAGATACAGATGTGATTTAGGTTGGGGGCTTTGGGTCATGTGGGCATCCGTTGATCTCCAGCAACACTGGGGACCGAAGTCAGCCATTGGATGGCCAACCAGATTCACATGACTGAGTCTTGATAAAGATCCTGGACACAAGGCTCAGGGGAGCTTCCCTGGCTGACAGCACTCGAAGCATTATGTCACTTACTGATGTGGGAAGTGACACTATCGTGACTCTGCTGAAGAACTGGGAGCTCTGTGGTTGGTGCTTCTCTGAATTCTGCCCCATGTGCTTCTTCCTTTGGCTGATTTTAATCCATATCCTATTGCTGCAATGAACCATAACGATGAGTGCACAGCCTTCAGTGAGTTCTATGGGTCCTTCTAGAGAACTTTCAAACCTGAGCACAGTCTTGAGAACCCCTGGACTCACAGCTGGTGTCAGATAGAAGTGAGCGTGGTCTTGGTGACTGTTCCCTTTAAGTCTGAAATCGGCTAACTTTTGAACAGAGCCATGGTGCATGGGAGGGACTTAGTAAATCTCTGTTGGGTAGATGGGCAAATGAGCAAGTCAACACATGCAATGTCTGTTTCCCTTCTGCAGGTCGGTCAGTTGAACTTTTAATGTTGAGAAGCCTCCCACTGGGTAATTACTCGGTGCCACTGGTCATCTGAGACAAACAGGGACTTTCCCAGAAGCAGACTGTCCATGTAAGGCTCTGTTTCTGTCCCAGTGGAGTCTCGTGTGTGGAGACATCAGTTGCAGTCATAGGAACTGGGCTCCTCGTGGGCTACCCTAGCCCCTCCCTGTGCAGCGTTCATGATTCTGGCAGGTCAGGGTCTGCAGGGGCTGTCCTGGGGATGTGGCTCCTCTTCTCAGGCTGTAAGCCAGCAGTGTGGGAGTCCTCTGGGCCAGGGAGCAGAAGATGGCAGAGATCAGTGGGATGCCTTGAGAATGACCCTTAGGCTCATCAGAGTCTCAGACTCAGGTCAAACATTCCCAACCTGGTCAGACATGCTACCCGTCTGGCAAAAGTAGCTTCTAGAAATTCAGTAGACAGCAATTTATAGCAATGGACCCCACAGAGGAACACTGGGGTTCACAGTAACACTGGGGGCAGCAATGTGCAGATACCTAGGCTCCTGGGCCTGCAGCACACAAATAAGCAAGCTCAATTTTCAAATAAACAATACAATGTTATTGGTCACATGGTATTGATCAATTCAACCAATAATTATCTAACACCGACTTGTGCCCCAAGCTGCACTAATTATATAGCTATGGAGATGATCAAGACACAGCTGACCGTGTCTGTTCATGGCTGAGTTACCAATCACCAGAACACAAGATCCTGCTGAAACCTCTGCTGACGATGAGCTGCCCAACTCATTTCCCTGCTCTGTCTCATTACAGCCACTCTGCTGTTCCTGCTGCGACGCTGTTTTGTGTCCGAAGTTGGGCCCAGAAGCTCTGAGGAAGGCCAGCAGACTCTGATCACGTGTAGCGACAAGAGCAAAGCTATTTCAACCCAGGTAGTGGAGATTAACGCTTCCTGTTTCCTGACAGTGATGTCTGTAGTCCACGCACGTGTTTTTCCACCCATCAAGCCCCCTGTCGCTTCATCACGCTCACTTATATTTGAGTAGCAAATGGGAAAAAGATTCCTGTGAAAACTGTCCAACTCAACTAAATTGAATTATTATTTTAGGCTAGTAATTCTCAACTGGGGGCGATTTTGCCCCCCAGGGGACGTTTGGTAATGTCTAGAGACAGTTTTGATGGTGGCAACTTGGTTGGGGTGGGAAGACATGGTTTTGGCTTCCAGTGGATGCAGAGAGGCCAGGGGGGCTGCTGAACGCCCGGCCGTGCCCAGGACAGCCCCAGCACAGAGAAGGGTCTGTTCCAACGTGAGGTGGAGAAGCCTTGCTTAGGGGGAGATGGTGTTCACCAGGGGGACTTCCTCTAGATGGAAGTGTGTCAGGCTCACTAATGAAATGCCTGGGGTGGTGACGAGGCAGTGCCCGCCCCTCTAACCTTGCCCAGCTGCGGCTGGGCACAGAACTCACTGGTCTGGCAGGGACAAGACCTGGGCTTTGCTTCTCATTAGCTTCATCTCACTGAGCATGTCATTCAGCCCCACATCCTCCCCTGTGAACCAGGGAGGATAAAAATCAACCTAACAGATCAGCTATTGATCGAAGACGACGTGCCCGTGAAAACCTCTCACCCTTCCCCAGACACAAGGTAATCAGCAAGTAACTGATGGATTTTCAAAGCTGCTCCTGCTGATGCTGACCTTGACGTGTATCCTCACAACAGCCCTGGGCTGGGTTAGCCGGGCAACCAGATGAAGGCACTGTGAGCTCTCTAGTCTGTCTTCACCTGGAACTAAGGGTGCTCGGTCTAGAAACTGAAAGTCAAAGAAATGTCCAAAGGGAACACAGTCTTTCCTGCACAGAGGATACAGGTGGCCCCATCTTGCTGTCTTAGATCTCCACCCACGATCTTCTCCCGGAAGGATGAGACATGTTGCAGTAAGTAAGATGCCTTTGAGAAAAGACAGTCCAATTAACTTTGGCATTATGCTGGAGTAGATAGGGAGATATTCTAAAAAGTGATTGGTGATTGGAGAAGCTGGGGGCCAGCTAAGACCCCTTGGGTCCTCCTCACATTTTCTCTTCCTTCCTGGCATGATGGAAGGGGGAAGTGACAGCCTTGGGTGATGGTAGGGGTGTGCATGCAGGCGGGCCTGCTTTGAGCCCTTCCTGGTGTGGGGTCCAGAAGACAGGAGGTACAGTCCAAACTCTCCAGACACTGGACCCCCAGAAAAATTTCCCCACCCCAGCAATGACAGCTGCACTTCACTGTTTTGATTTGTTTGTGTAATTTTGAGAAGGAAACCATCTTAACAAATAGCAGTGCTCCGTGAGGCAGACAGGATCCCTTGCCTTGGGCAGTTTCACTCTGCTCTGATGCTGTTATCCAGGAAAAGGGACAAGGCTCCTGGGCCCAGGGGCTGAGCTCAGCCTCCAGTGTGGGGACGGGATGGGGCTGAGGCAGCGGAGCTTGGAGGAGACCAGTGGGGAAGTCGCCTCCCCAAGCAGCGTCTGTGGGCATAGCCAAGGTGGAAGAGGTGGTGATGGGCCCAGGTGCTCTTCTTATTGGCCAGTGGCTCAGTGGTTGTGTCTTGGGGAGAAGGAAGCAGCTAGAGAAGCAGAGGGTGTGGAAGGGCAGCTTGGTTGTTGCAGAGCTGGGGCCAGGCAGGTTGCGGGCGCTTCTGGTGGCAAGATGGCGCCGGTCAAGGACCAGCTGTCGCGGAGATGATAGAGCCTTCCTCTGTCCCCTTCTTGTCCCAAGATGTTTTCCCCTTGTCTCCTACTCACAGCTCAGGACATGCCTTTGCTTCTACCATCATATCCTCGAGGTTCTGCGCCTGGGATCCAGCAAGTCTGGGTTTGGATTCCTAACTGTGGCTTATCCAACACAGAAGCTAACCAATCCTTGGCTTTCATATATAAAGAGAGCTTAATAATGCTGTCTCTCAGGTTTATTGGACAATTTAATCAACTAACATCTGAAATCTTTAGCACAGGCTAGGGCATTGGCTGGCGCGATAAAAGTGGCTGCCAATGTTAGTATTATTAACAGTAATTACTAATTATGTCTTTGTAACCATTGGTAAGTCAGGCCATTTCAAAGCGAACACACTTCTCCTCGGTCGTCCATCTCCCGTGACTATTCCACTCATACGCAAATGCCCAGGGACGTTCTGTGCTCTTGGGAGGACTCACTTCATCCAAGATGCTATTGATGAATCTACCACCTTGTCATGTCTGCAAGATTGCACAGATGCTCCCCTCTGAGAAGAGAAATCCAGCCCCAGCAACATTTGGGCCCTTGGTGGACGTGTGTTCACTGCAGAATAAACACACAGCACCGCCTAACCCTGGGGACCTCGAGAGCAACTCCACCAGCCTTGGAAGATAATGAGCTTTAGATTCTGAGACCCTATCAAAATTTACCATCACTCCCCATGAGACACAGATCAACAAGAAACTCCACCTCCCGACCAGCAATTCCAAAGGAGTCCTCTGGATTTATGGGATAGGTGTATTTTCCAGGGTCTGGATGTTTTCTGTGATGGTGCTGATACGTGTTTGGGATGTCATTCCTTGCTCTGCGCTTTTATTTCTGCTGTCTGTAATTTCAACCCCATCATATTTCTCTCCGTGTGTGTCCCACAGGGAAAGCCAGATGTCAGGGCTCAGGTGCCAGTCCTTTTGCTCAACATAGCTGAGGCCGGGCCTGAGCTGGGCGCTAAGGTAAGCGCGGCCTATCTGCTGCTCAGGTTTAGATGGAGAGGTGGCTTTGCGGAGGGTTCCCATGGCAGTGACCACCACCCTGCCCCCATATCCATGAGGTCCCTGGGCAAGGCCGCTCCACGCCTGCCTGCACCCAGCCTCACCTGCAAAGCCCCGTGACGCCACGCAAGCCAACAGGTCGACAGCATCCAACGACCCCGTCTGTGAGGAAGGCAGAGGTGGGAAAGCCATGCTGGCACCAGACGGAGACCCCCACCATTAGGAGTGTGGATGACGAGTCAGAAGGGGAATAATCTTCTCACCATGCAATTCAACGTCATTTAAGCCCGTGCTCCCAAACTGGTTAAACCCTCCCTTCTCTACGGGTTAGATGATCCCACTTCAAAAACAGTGAGTTAATCCAGGGCTGCCATAAATCATTGAGCAGGTGCCTGGCTGGGGGTGAGCAGGGGCAGGCCCAGCGGGCATTCCACCCACCAATCCATGCTCCTGGGGGAGGACTGCCCTTTCTCCTGCACACGGACACTGTGTGAGCTGGGCTGGTGGTGCTTCCTCCCTGACTGGTCTGTTAGCTCCCAGAAGCCAGAAGAATCGCTCCCGATAACACAACAACAGCTCTGATTTCCTGACTGTGCCCTGGGGTGTGCACCCTGCAAGCACCATCTCACTGACACTTCGCCAGAACCCCTGGGGGAGGGTAATCGCCTTTCTCCATCTACTGGGGAGGAAGCCAAGGCCTCTGGTTCCTATTTCTCCACGTGTCTCTGTGTTCCCTTCACTGTACCTTGTGGATAGAAATTGTACCTATGTACCTGGTTAACTGCTGCCATTCACATACCTTCCCTAAGTTAAGTTGTCACATGATTTATTGTGAAATCCATGCTATTTTAAAATCCATGCTGCAAAGCATGGATTATCTTTAACCATTGTTAAGATCCATTGCCTGTTTTTTTCTCTTTGAAATTTTGTTTCATTATTGAAGGGACTCATAAAATAATAGACACCCAAAGCAGAAATTGCTGACAGCCTCATCCCTAAATCTAGACAGTTTCATTTGTCTGCGTCACTGGCTAGGTCTTATGCACGCACATACTCGATGTTCGGGCATCTACGGTATTACAGATGGAATGTTAGAGGCCCCGCTTACAGTCATGGCCGGCCATGCGCTCTGTTTCGAGAGTCTTCTCTTGCATCTATCCACCTTCCCTCTTCTACTCCCATTCTCCCTCTCCTCATCAAAACGCTTTTACGTGCATATGAGCGTAGAGCAAGGGAAAGATGTGGTAAGGACACACATCATTTATGTAACTAGCTAAGGTTATTGTTGGTTGTTAAAGAGTTGTTATTTGATAGTTCTGATCAAATATGACGCTTTTTAGAACACCCACAAATAAATACATTTTTCTCATGTCCATCTGAGGGTACCTGAGATCATCTGTAAGGTTACAAGTGCATGGCTTTGGCCCCAATCAAATTTCAGCCCTCATGCCAACTGAGCCCTGACATCCTCCTGCATCATGTCTTCATATACTCTATGACAAATTCTAGAACTATTGCTTTGCATTTTAAAATTATTTTTCTGGGGAGTGACCGTCTGGCTCAGTTGGTAGCGCATGTGACTCTTGATCCTCAGGGTCATGAGTTCAATTCCCACACTGGGCATGGATCTCACTTTAAATAGTAAAATCTTTAAAAAAAATAAAATGATTTTTCTGAAATAATTTGGCTCATAAGAAGTAAAAATAGGTCAGAGAGTTCCTGTGTACCCTTCGCACAGCTTCCCCCGAGGATAACATAACCATAATACTTTATCAAAACCAGAAAACTGACTTTGGTGTAGCACTATTAATAGAGGTCTCAAATAGAGACCTTATTTGGACTCCCCCAGTATAAGTAGGTGTAATTTAACAAAAAAATGTAAAATTTTTTGACAACTACTAAAAGATATTCAAGGTTCAAAAAGCTACAATTTTTGTGATGGAAAACTTCTAAAAAAGAATTCAAGATCTCTATAATTTCATTACCTTTCCTTGGGCTGTGTTTGAGCTAAAATAAAAACATGCTGTTCTTTTTTGCACAAAGATGATGCTGTGAACCCACCCTTGAAAGGGCTTCTGCATTCATAACTGTGTCGCTTTGGCCCTGGCAGGGCTGGCTTCATGGGCATGGATGGACCTGGGCAGTCACATGGGTCCCTGTGCTTGGTTTAAAGCTCTACGGTCACCATCTTGAAAGTTTTAATATTTGGACAAGTGGTCCCACATTTTTAATTTTGTACTGGTTACTGCAAATTATGTAGCCATTTTTGGGTCCTAGGGATGAATTTACCTCATTCACAAATGTTGAGGCCATGCCCATGGCACAAAGTGGGGCTTACTGGGCTTTTGTGGACCAAAGATGGGACTTGAAAATCTCACATTTTCATACCCCATCCCCAACAAGCAACCGAAAAGCTTGCCCATGGATTTTTGCTATGGATAGCTATGCTCATGAAAATTATGGTACCTTTAGTGCAGAAATTAAAAGCAATATGATTGCAAGAATTTCTAGTCATATGTCTGCATCCTTGGGTAATTTATATGAAACCAGTAACATTCCCATCCTTGTTACTTTTGTTTTACTTATTTATGTATTTTTCATCCTTTTTAAATTTAAGGGTTACGACATGCTTTTTGAGCCAAGAGGAGTAAGAAACGAATATTCTATTCTTGTAAGTACAGGTGAAGGTGTTACTATGGAAAGGGCTACCTTACCTTGCTAACTGCTGTGAGAAGCCCTGAAAATTAGAAATGTGAAAAAATATACCCAACATAAAAATAAAATAAAAGGAGAGGTCTGTGTGGAAAAATGAATTAGAAGTAATTAAAAAACACACATCTAGACTCGGAAGCATAGAGTTTTTCAGTCCCTGGCAAATTCTTTTTGCTGCTGAGTCGCTAAGAACTTGGCCAAGGCCTGAATGTTCCTCTGTGTTCTTTGTAGGCTCACAGAAGTTTAGAGCTAAGCCCTCTGGTCGATTTTGTTCCTAAACCTTTTCAGCAGCAAAATTCTTCTGTTCAAATGAGATCGTGGGAAGAATGCCATTATAAGTAAAACAGGTAAGAACAGCTTATTAGCACAGTGACTTTTATAATACACCCATTACCAAAGCGATCAGTAGAAACAGTGGTTCTGCTGGAAACAAAATAGAAGTCGGATGTTGTGGATGAAGTTTGCAAAATCATGTTATCTTAGCACCTAATTCATTGCCACACATTGTTGTAAACTGGTTGTTAAAATATCAAGAAAATTTGGATTTCTGCCAACGAACAGTTTCAAATACAAAGTTTTTAGGTAGTTCAATTTGTAATACCAAGATTTCCTTTGATTAAGCAAACAGGAGATGAAAAACTTCTTGAATTCAAGTTTCATAAAAGCAAATTATGAAGTTTTTGCTTTTATTAACTTGTTGGAGGGACTCAATTAAAAAGATGTAAATCATTTTCCATTATAAGCCTGCTGGCTGGTTCCCCTCTGGCTCCCTTCATCCCCAAAAGCCACAGCAATGAATGGTCTGGCGATGACACTGCTGGGCCTCCCCCATCTCTGAACACACAACTAGGAGACATGTGCACACTGTCCTTGGCCTGATTCTTCCCCTGGGACCTGGGAGGTGGCCCTGTCAGGGGCCCAGCAGCAGAGGTCACTGGGGCCGGGCGCGGGAAGGGGGCTCCTCAGTGGTGTTGGGACTCTGCTTGTTTGCTTCGCAGGTTTACCAGGACACCGTGGTGCCCAGACAATGCCTGGACGAGAGGGCAGGGAGGGTGGTGAGACCCTGAGTCAGGCGGGAAGGGCTTCCCTTTGCCCGTGTGTCAGCTGTGGCTTCTGCTTCTGTCTCTGACTTGAGGTCATGGGACCCTGTTTTGTGCGGTCCGGGGGTGCTCCTGCTGACCCCTCCCCTGGCTGTTAGAGTGGATGCCCCACGCGGCCACTGGCGCTGTGGCCGAGGAAGCCGAGCGTGGCCTCTGCAGCCACAGCCCGGGGCCTCCCCCCGGCAGTCCCCAGAGTGGGAGCTCCAGGCCTCCGTGAGGCCCCGAGGCCGCGGGCAGTCGGGTCCCTCCCCAGCCCCGCAGGACGGACAAAACCACAGCCACTGCCTCCAAGCCTAGAAGCAAAGCCAGACGGCGCAGCCTCGTCTGGGAAGGGGCCCCGCACCCCGCGGGCGACGGAGACGCGCAAGGAGCGGCACCCAGAGCAGCGTCCGCCCGTGTCTCGGAGCTGACGCAGCCCCTGGGAGGACGGGGCCGTGTCACACGGCGGCCCGACACGTGGTGACCGAAGACCGGGCGCCAGGGCAGGAAGCGTGCGTGCGGCTGGTCCAGCCGCCAGGACGCACGTCCAAGCCGGGCACGGCGCGCCCACGGCCGACCCCTTGTCCTCCGGAGACCCCCGCCTCCCCCGGCACCTCCCCGCGGGGAAGGGGCTTCGAACAGCCCACTGCATACCGGGGCGCTGCTGTGCACGCAGGGATGAAGGGGCCGCCTACACGGGCCCGCAGCGCTGGCGCGAAGCCTCGGGCCGACCGGCGCGCGCGCGCACGGCTGTGCGGACGCGGCTGTGTGTCCAGCGGGGCAGGCCCTCCTCGGTCGGCGCGGCTGCCACGCAGCCCGTCCTGGGCGCAGGCGCGGTGCTGCCGGAGGAGACCAGCACGGATTAGAGGCCTGGCTCCTTCCTCTGAGCCTTCTAACTTCGGGGGGGGGTCAGGATGAATTACTGACCTTACGGGGCCTCTAGAATCGCTGACCCAGGCTGCAGAAGCCCGCTGCTCTGGCGTCGCCCTCGGGGGTTCGAAGTTGAACCTACACAGCGCACTCACCGCAGACTCGGGCCCGCTCCGCCCGCACCACGTCCCTCAGCATCGACTCCGCGCCGCTGGCCCGGGCAGAGCGCATGCGCGCGTTGCGGAGCGGGCGGAGCCTCCCTTCCTCCCCGCCCCCACCCCGTGGTCACGGCCTCAAGGTGACCGCGGCTCCTGAGCCGCTGAGAGCTTGGCCGAGGCCTGAATGTTCCTCCTCTGTGTTCTTTGTAGGCTCACAGAAGTTTTTTTTTTTTTTAAAGATTTATTTGCGAGAGAGAGAATGAGAGGCAGAGAGCAGGAGAGGGGGGAGGGTCAGAGGGAGAAGCAGACGCCCCGCTGAGCAGGGAGCCCGATGCGGGACTCGATCCCGGGACTCCAGGATCATGACCTGAGCCGAAGGCAGTCGCTTAACCAACTGAGCCACCAGGCGCCCCAAGATTTTTATTTTCTTTAATCTCTACACCCACCTTGGGGCTCCAACCCCCTAGAACAAGATCCACTGACCAAGCCAGGAGCCCCTCATTTTATTTTATTTTTAAGATTTTATTTTTTTGCGAGAGAGAGAAAGAGAGAGCACATGAGAGGGGGGAGGGTCAGAGGGAGAAGCAGGCTCCCCGACGAGCAGGGAGCCCGATGCGGGACTCGATCCCGGGACTCCAGGATCATGACCTGAGCTGAAGGCAGTCGCTCAACCGGCTGAGCCACCCAGGCGCCCCTCTCAATTTTTTTTTTAAGATTTTATTTATTTGACAGAGAGAGACACAGCGAGAGAGGGAACACAAGCAGGGGGAGTGGGAGAGGGAGAAGCAGGCTCCCCGCAGAGCAGGGAGCCCGATGCGGGACTCGACCCCGGGACTCCAGGATCATGACCTGAGCCGAAGGCAGTCGCCCAACCAGCTGAGCCACCCAGGCGCCCGGCTCACAGAAGTTTTGAGCTAAGGGGGCCACAGAGGCCCTCTGGTCGATTTTGTTCCTAAACCTTCTCAGCAGCGAAATTCTTCTGTTCAAATGAGATCCTGGGAAGAGCGCCGTTTTAAGTAAAACAGACAAGAGCAGCTTCTTATTAGTACCCATTTTGAGCACAGTGACATCTATAATATACACCCATTACCAAAGCGATCGCAGACGCATGCGGGGGCCTATCTGTGCCACCCGTAGACGCAGGGCTGGGAAACAGAGCTTAGGAGGGGCTCCTGGAGCCTGAGGAAGTTGGGGACAGCTGGCTGGGAGCTCGGGGACGTGGGTGGTCCCCAGGGCTCCTTCACTTCCTTTTCCCGACTTTCCCCCACCTCCCGCCCCCTCGCTCTCTGAGCCCTTTGGTTCTGCCTGTCCTCACGCCCTCCGTGAGTTCATCCCCTCAGAAGTGAGTGACAGCCTAGAACACTCTGGCCACGCCCACTCCCACCTGGGCGGATGCGTGGCTCAGGTTGACGGCACCCTTCTCCAGGTGTTCAAAAGTAAGCAGGTGAAAGCCCTTTAACCTGGTTCGTCCATCCAACAAACGTTTACTGAGCCCCTCAGACCAGAAAAAGCCACAAAAGTCTTCACGGAGAGATGACTTGGGTCCTGAAGGATGAGCTGGAGTTTGCTCAATGGAGGTTGGCAGGTGGGGGTGGTCATTCAAGGGGAAGGGACAGCAGGTGCAAATGCCAGGAGGGGAGACATCAGGGCACGGGTGACGGAGGGGTCAAGACGGAGAAGGCAGGAGGGGTGGGAAGCCAGGATGAAATTGTCACAGCTCCCTCCCAGAAAGCAGCTGGGAAGTGGGCAGGGGCTCTCTTTCCCCTCGGCTGGGCTGCCGTTTCTGAGTCTGTGACAGCAGGGGACAGAGAACAGCCTGCCATTTGCACGGCATTGAGGGGTCCCTCCAGTGGAGCCTGGAGAGGGTGGGCCAGGTGTGGAAGGACCCAGCTCTTACCTTCTCCTTCCCTGGCTTTTCTCCAGAAGCTCTGTGGCATGGACATGCTCACAGGTGACACCGGGGACCCGCCGCGCGTCTACGTGGAGGAGGGAGAGTGAGAAAGAGCAGAGAGCCTCAGTTCTCTTACCTTCTCAGAGCCAGATCTGTGCGCTTTAAAGGCTGCTCCACTTGAAGAAATATATTCTAAGTCAGGTGCTCCTTCCTAACAAAGCACATTTGGAGAAGTGGAATCATTTATGGAGGGTAATCACTGTTCAAGGACATTCTTCTTCTTCTCCCCACCCTCCTCTTCCTCCTTCTTAAATCCCCCCTCGCCCTAACACGAGGATAACCGCGAGCCTGGATTAAATGCTCTGATATTTTCAGAGCAGAAGTCTTGAACCAAAGCAAAACAACAGGTCATGCTTTTTTTTTATGTGAATCTTTAGAGAAATCTTTTTAATTGTGTAATACCTTGTTTCTGTTAGCAGCCCTGCTCTGAGGGGAAATGAAATGATAACTTATAGATTATACAGCAATTTGGTAACAATAGGTAAGACTGGGGAAAAATGAAAATGGATTGCTTTTAGTAATTATGTACATTTTTATAATTATGATTCTGCTTCAGTTTAAGTAAGAAAATAGATGCATAGGGAAATGTCTTTTGTAATATTTGTGATCAGTATTTTTAGTGGTTGTCAAGAAATAAATATTCTTTTTCACTTTTTGAGTAAATATCTTATAAGACAAAGGATAATGCGTAACACTTTTAAAACATTTTAAAAAGCAGTACACGCTGTAACACATGAATGGACACAATGTAATCTGCATTTATTAAGGACATGAAAGAATTTAGTAGCCATTGAATGAATAAATTCCAATTAGATTTTATCTTTAAACAAAACCCAAACGTTAACCGGGTTTTTACTTGTCCACTTACTGCTTGTTTGTGTGTGTTGGGGAGAGGAGCTTCTTTTCAAATTCTTTTTTTAAAAAAATTAAATAGGATATGTGTCCTAGAAATAGTTTTCTTGTCTGAGTAAAAGATGCATGATGCAGGACAAAGGGGTGCGGGTTCCTGATACCATGAAGCCCCGCAGGTCCGATCCCCCGACCACGTTATTCTGGACTCAAGATCAGGGAGGTTTAAATATGTCTTGTTTACGCCACTGCTCTTGTGGGTTTTCTGCCACCCATGGGCAAATCTAATCTTAACTGATCCGAAAGAAAGGACCACAAGGAGCAGGCCACAAGCCCAGCAGGATAGTAATAGTGATATAATGATAATGATGGTAATAGATAGTAATAAAATTAAGAGGGTTTTCTTGTCTGAGTAATTTTACTTAGTAAATAGCTAAGCAAAATTGTAAATGCTATCAGGACACTTGAATAAATACACTGGATATCTAAAACTCCATGGCCAAATTCTAAAAAAATTATACAATTGCTGGGCATCATCTTTGGTGAGTGCCCTCTCACGCCCCAGGATCAATCAGGGGAAACACACCTTTTCTGTCCAATCAGTGAAGTATTACATTAAAGCAGTTTTAGCTGACTCAGGGTTACAACTTCCCTTTCTTCCTGAAGAAGCTGCACAGATATTTACTTTAAAGAAATCTCAAGTGTTTGTACATGGTTACTTCGCTCACCACCGAGTGCTCTGGGCAACTGAAAAAGAAGAAAAATCATCTCTGAAGCACTGGGACATCAGCCTGACGCGGGAGTGTGTAGAACAGCTGTGCTAATGCTGGAATGATTCGCAGGAGAGTCTAGGGCATTTTCTGGGTAATTTGGGATAAAAGTCACTTTTTAGAGAACTATACTTTTTGAGACTCAATTGTTGGCAGGGATCAGTAGGTGGTCATTAGACCTTTCTGGATCTGAAGCAATGGCCAGAAGACCACAGCAGTGCTGCAGATATGGCCCAGCATCTGATTTTGTAAATAAAGTTTTATTGGCACACAGCTATGCTCTTACATTGTCTACGGGTCATCAATGACTGCTTTTGTGCTGTTGCAGCAGAGCCGTATGGCCCCCAAACATAAAGACTTTCTGGCCCTCTACAGACACAAGTGTGCCAACCCCTTGTTTAAGGCTTTTTTTTTTTTTTTTTGAAACTCCATATCACATCAAACATACAGAGATGTATCTATACCCTGGGTAAAAAACAGACACATTGCCATACAAATTTTGAAAGGGGTTTTAAGTAAGTTTGCTTTCGGCTACGGGCAGCTTGTTTCATTTACTACTGGTTATGAAATCTTGGCAGTTGTGAATATTTGTGAGTTCTTGCATTATGAGATGTTCTGCAACTAATTGTTTTCAAAAGTAATAAAATACTGATGAAAAATTCATGAACGCTGAATTTAACAATTAACGAGAACAAAGTATTATATTTTGTAGATACTTAATTAGACATTTATTAATTTTGCTGCTCCCTTAGTGAATTTTGAAGCCAATATATATGTATTTTTTCAGATCTTGACCATTTTCATAGGTCTCAGGCTTTGGGGGTATAGCGTCCAATGGAGAAAATGGCCCCGTTGGTATACTGATGAAAACACCGGGCATATAGCCTTTCCCTTTAGGATGCTGGTCTATATTATATATCGTCACTTTCCCCAACTGACATCTACAGGGAATGTTCATGGATGTTCTCCCCACAAGTTCATTCTCAAGTCTATGTACATGCTTTAAAACGTTTCCATTAGAAACGTCAGCCTCAGGAGATTTTGGTGAAAATGTTGCCTCTAGTGGAATTTACATATATTCGTGAACTAAATCAAGTCGTATTAATAGCAATGAAGAGGGCAATAAAACAGAAATAGTAAATATTTTCAGGGAAAATGTGATTTTATTAAGAACATTAGCCTCTGAATTACTTAGCAGTCTAAAGATAGCTGCCCTCTGAGAAGTTAAATATTTATTTTGCATTTCATCAATTTTGGTTTCCCATTTGCATTAACAATCTCATGGGTTTTACGGTGCTTTTCACCGGAGGTGTTTGTTTTGCTTACTTTTATGATATGCTGAACACAGAAGCTCTCTCAGTTGTTAGAACTTCCCCAAGTGAAACACTAGCCCAAGAACTCTCATTATGTCCCTGTGAAGTAGGTGTAGCAATAGCTCCCTCCTCAAGAAGACACATGGGTGGAAGACTGCACACCTTGTCTGGTCATTGTCTCCTCGGAAATGTGTGTGTCAGAGGCCAAATAACTGCTATAAAAAAGGAGGAGGAGGATAGAGAACCCTGGAGCTAGGGGAACAGGAGAAACACTGGCCCTGAAATATCCATTACCTCTCCTTCCGCAATGAAAGAATCTTGAATCTTCTGCCATCCAGAATGGGAGTGACTTTTCCATCTTCCCTTGAGCCAGGTCTGGCTATGTGACTAAGTTCTGGCCAATGGAAGGCAACTTCCAGGAAGTGTCCTTGATGAGTGGAGATGGGCCTGTCTCTTCTCCCTCTTCTTCTACTGGCTGGGATGAGGATAGGATGGCTGGCGCTGAGGCAGCCATCCTGGACATTGCCATTAGAGCTGGTACACGGTACATCAACAGGATAGGACACATGTGGGTCCCTGCTGCCACGGAGCCCCCCTGGACCCATCCATGGACCACCTTCCTCTGGGCTCAAAAGGAGGGAGGATTAAATGTCTTCTTTAAGCCACTGCTCCTTTGGATTTTCTGCATCTATCGCTCATGGGCAAATCTAATCTTAACTGATAACAAAATGAAGGACCCACAGCAGTGAGCTACAAGAAGCAGAGCTGAAGCATTTGGCACTGGCTTAATGGCTGGGGTCAGGTGGCAGGGACTCAGATATTGTGGGCTGCAGGCCTGGCGGCGGTGACTGCGGAGAAATGAAGCATTTCATAGCAGCAGGTCCCTATTGGGTTTTGAAAAGCAGCCCATGTTCTGTGAAGGGTTGAGGTAGGAAATGACAGGAGAAACCCCTAATGTAGAAGTGTGGTACCTGCTTCTTGCTGCTTTTAGCAGAGCTTTACAAGAGAGACGGGGACGTGGCTGCGGGCGGCTGGAGGAGTGGGAGGAGCCGGATGCAGCTGTGCTAATGGAGATGCGCTCTGCCTGCAGTCTGCAATCGCAGTTGACCGAGGGCTTGGTAATTTGGAGCCTTGCAGGGTTGAAAAAGCAACTGCTGTGTCTCTCAGATGACATCAGTAACTGGGATGGCTTTCTGCCAAGCAGCACGCTTAGCGGAAAATAAAACTCATGCCCCATCCTACCAATTTGTGAAGCTTGCAGCCAAAGCCCATCGCTTCGGCGGCTCAGGATGGGCAGGACATTGTGCTGGGAGACAGGAGGGCTCGGCCCAGCGTGGAGGCCAACAAGCCAAGGCCGGACGCTTTAGGGTTAGAAACTGCCTCGACAGATAGAGCTGAATGGAAACAAGTCTATACGTTTTTGAATAAATGCTCTGCCAAAGAAACCGCAGCCTGGTCTGGAAGAGTCTGTGATTGTCCAACCCCAAAGCAATGCCTGGAACCACCGACATGAAGGCCAAGAAGCAAACCGCACAACTGTGCACGGGTATGTGGGTGGCTAAAGGGTGGATGGTAGCCGAGACTACTCCCCCCACCCTGCCCCTTCTTTCCTTCCTCCTAGGAAATCCAGTCCCCGAGTTTTAGCTAGAGTATGGCTTCCCCAGCTGAAAACATTTCCCAGCCCCTCCTTGAACTAGATGTGACCAGGTGACCCAGTCCTGGAGTGCAAATGTAAAGGTGGGCTTTCGGGTGGATGCAGGGATGGATGCTTCCCCCTGTGCAGCATGTGTTAGGAAGAGCCTGGTTCCTCACGCTGGTAGACAGTGAGAGCCTGGATCGGTGCACTTTAACAAGAGAGAAAAATAAACACAGGTCACTGTTTCTTGGGGGACTGTGTCTGCCATTTACAGCAAAACTGAGTATTAAGCAACCCAAATTAAATGACCTAACAAACCAACCTATACATAGAAAAAAACCATGGCACGCTAACGTGCATGACGCTTTAGGTAGTTACCTTGGTCCATTCATTCGATTCACTAAACAGATTTTTTCTCCATTATGTTCAAACAAATTTTTGTACAATGACTGTTTTGGATTTATAAGGTGCTACATTTTTGCTTAATATGTTTTTGAAGATTTTTTTTTACAAATGTCACTGTCCTGTGGCAGATCCTTTAAAATATCCTTTTCTCTGGCTACACCGTATCCTTTTGACATTGGATTTGATTTTTGACTCCCAAAAGTCATTCAGGACACTTTTCGGTAAGCAGGTGAGTGATGGGCCTCAGTGATTCTGTTTTGGGCTGGGAGTAGGTGTGAAGGTGGCCGGACCAGGCAGAACCTAGGTCCTGTCCGATGTTGGAGCCATGGGCCTCCCTGGGCAGCGGCGCGGGGCGGGCTGACCGTGCTCACCTGCCCTCTGGGTTCTCGCTATGTCTATGTTAAGGCCACCGGCTTCATTCTACACTTATCACCTTGTGATGCTCACAGTCAGGCCCCCTGGCTCCCGTGGCTGAAGGATTGCACGGACCCAGCGAGCCGATGTTACTGGGTCTTTGCTTTAACCAAGAGGAAATTTCTCGAGGATGTGAGGTCACGCAGGTGGAGACATAAAACACCACACGTGAATCTGAGCCCAGGAAGGAGGCCCTCCCTGGGGAAGGTCGGTGAGCAGATCCCAGGTTTTAGGAACCACACCGCTGGGGTCACTGTTCCTGTTCCCAGACCCTGCAGGCTCCGTTTTAACTAAATCATGACCCAGTTGAGGGAAAAGAAAGAATGGTTTTGTTGCTATGTTTATTCACGTTGCCTTAGTGCACCCCCCTCCGACAGTTCAGATCCACTCTACACCTGCCAGTTTCCGGGGGAGAAGCCCGGTTTGGAGAATGTTTGAGTTGGCCTCTGCTGAGAGCTCCAGGGGCTGTTCCGTAGGTCCGTGTTTCCAGCCAGGGCGACCATGCCTCCAGGGACATGGGGTGAGGTCTGCAGACACTTTCGGTTGTTACAGTGGTGGGGGCGGTGGGGAGGAGGGTGCGTTGGCCAGGCCAGGCGTGGGGCTGAACATCCCACCGTGCACAGGGCAGCCCCACCACAGACAATGTCGGTAGGGCTGGGGTGGAGAGACCCTGCCACAGACCCACACAGACCCCCTGTGAAATACGGTTTAGAGGCCAAGAAGCTGATGATCACAGTTTAAAACAAAACTCACGTGCTCTCTCAGATGGGCTGGGAGAGGGACTATTAAGCCACGGAGTGAAATGTGTATCCAGAGTGCTAACTCGGGGCGAGACTGCCACTCTCCCCGAGTGCCTGGCCAGTCAGCCACTTCCTCTGGGCTGACACTGTCTCTTTATGGAAGCACTCTTGAGCTCACTGGGGGCTGAAAATAGAATAAAGATAATTAGACAGGAGCTGCTTGCCCCTGATCCAAACCAAACTGGAGTAGCCAGAATAGGTCGAATGCTCTCAGCCCGGCAAAATGAACTCCCACCACTCAACACCATGGTTAGCAGGAGGTGGACATGGAAACTGGTGTTAGCAGAGCCCAGGGCCAGGCACAGGACTGCAAGGAGACACAAGGCCCACAAGAGGGTCCAGCTCGCAGCTAGGTGGGGTTCTGCCACCCCCTTGCTGTCACTTCCCAGGCCAGGGCCTCATCATCAAGGTGTAAGATTGAGGGTTCCTTTCATGGATTCGGCAGCCTCGGTGTTCCTGGGACATCATCCTGCTCCGGAATCAACTACGGCAGAGGAGCTTTGGTGTGTTGGTCTGGCAGGGATCTGTCTGTCTGCCTTCCCACCAGCAGCTCTTCACCCTTCTTCTGAAAAAGCCCCTGTGGAAGCCCCTGTGGAAGCCTCTGTGGGCACCAAGGTGAAGGATCCTGAAGGGCCGAAACTCTTAGCCCCTCCCCTCGGCCACCGTGATTGGCTCAGAGAGGAGTCTATCACCCAAGCAGAGCCAGTGAGGGTCAGGCCCAGGAGTTCTACTCAACACTTCGGGATGGGAAGCTGGGAAGGTGTTAGGTGCAGGGGCAGATAAAGCCACTTTGCGGGGACCGTGAGGGGAAGGCGTGGAGCTGCGTGGGAAGGGGCACGGGATGAGGGCAGCATGGAGGGCTGCTGAGATGAGGGGGGACGGAGGCTGGGTCCTCATGACAATACTTGTGAAACCACCCCCTTGGGCAGAGTTACCCGCACCAAAGTGCATTTCCCTTGATTTCCTTGATTCTGGTTTCAAGAAGCCAGCCTGAGTGCAAACATTCCCTTTCATGAGATGATTTTCTTTAGAAGTTTTAACTGGGAGCCAAGCTTTCCAGAGAACCCTTCTCGGGAGCAGCTGTCCCTGCTTTGTGCATCTTCAGAGACCACCCTGGTGAGGGGGCCGGCTGGGCAGGGGCCGCAGGGGAGTATCTCTGAGTCAGTGGTGAAGTCCGGAGCCACACAGGCTGGGGAGGTGGAAACCCCAGCGTCCACCCAAGCTCCCCCTTTTGAGAAGGTTCTTGATGACCATGAAGGTTTGACTCTCTATATGTGTGCATGTAATAGATTTCTCCTTCTTAAAGAGATCCAATTATAGATTCCAGCATCTGAGATTTAATACTTGAGGATTAATTGAATTAAATTATTTGTAAAAACTTCTTCAGGTTCTTTAGATGAAAGGAGTGTCATATTCATGAAATTCTGTTTGTAATTTCCAGCAGTTGATATGATTCTGCTGCATTCTTTGAGCAGCTTTATGGGGCATGGAAGGTTCTT
The DNA here is from genome assembly GCF_011800145.1 of Mirounga leonina. Lineage (NCBI taxonomy): Eukaryota > Metazoa > Chordata > Mammalia > Carnivora > Phocidae > Mirounga > Mirounga leonina. Next base: position 9,574,263 of record NW_023270490.1, read on the forward strand.
TGTAAGAAAGGTGGAGAGAGCGGGAAGGGGCCCCAGGGAGACGGCTACTTGCTCTGAGCTTTTGCTGGGTGTTTATCCGGAGCCGGCTGGTGACCATGGTCTTTGTTTTTCCACTTTCTGGATTTGATTTTTGAAGCTTTTATCCCCTATTTTAGAAGCATATTGACTTAATCTATCACGTGATTTGTAAATCAAGACCCCAACAGGAGCTGTCTGCTTTTCTTAGCTTCAGTAGCCTTGGTGACGTTGCGTGTAAGACCTGCCTCTTTCCAAAAGTCAGTTTTTAATATGGAACAAGACTGAGTTCTTCCTCCAGAGCCAAACAGGCTGGAAATAATAATAATAATAATAATAATAATAATAATAATAATAATAATAATAAACAGTATTATAATTCAATACCCATAATTATTAAAATGCCATCATAAAGCTCTGAGCTTTGCAAAGGATGGCAGAAGTTGGAGAAATTAACCCTGAAATTAATCTCTGTATTAGTCAGGGAAGTTAATGTGGGTAGCTTTAACAGATACATCCGCAAATTCTCTTAACTAGTAAAGGCCTATTTCTCATGAAGGTAAAGGCTGGTCACTGCACAAAGTGGACCCCCAAGTTCATGGTGGTAGAAAAGAGAAGGAGGCACAGTGGCTCTTAGATTCTGTCGGCCAGAACTGGCCCCATGGCCATGATCTGTCTTTGTGGGAGGTTGATGGGTGGAGGAGGGCATGTCAATATTAAAGCCCCTTCACCATCCCAGATGGATTTCTGCTGTTGTGCTCCTTAGTCAGAAATTAAAGTCGGGATTCTGATTTAGACGGTGGGATTCCGGAGACTTGAATGTGGCCCTAACCCAGAGTCCCGTCTCCAGCCCCAGGGTCCCACAGACCATGAGAACACAGCGTGTGAAGATGCACGTAGATGTTCGGAACACCAGCTTTGCTTTGGGAGGGAGCCAGGACTTACATCTCCACCATATTCCTCCTGCGCGTGGGCCTCCACCTCGAGCCTCCGTTGCTTCGTATGTGAAGTGAGGAGAACGGTAATGCCTCTCTCACAGGTTCTCTGAGAAATCATCAGCATTTCCATCCTCCTCCCACCGCTATCATCAGCAAGGCCACTGGCAACAGCAACGATGTCAACACACCTGGCTTTTTAGGGTCCTGAACAGCCTAACCACATTCCCGTGGAATGGTCTCTGAATGCTAACTGCCCCCTTCTATTGCCCTGGTTTCAGAGAGAAGCTGGCTCTGAGTTTGCACCGTGGTGCATAAGCTGTGAGGGGACTGGATGACGTGACTTCGTCTTTGTGCAGCCGTCTGCGGGTTCTCGGGGGTCGTTAGCGGCCGAGCACTGTCCCTGTGGAAGTTCCCGAACAATCACATGGAGAACTTGCGTGAGTACAGATGCAGGCCTGACGTGGGAAGTTGGGCTGGCGTTTGACGACTTGTATTTTTAGTAAGATTTTCAGTGGCTCTTAAACAAGCCGTGCATTATTGTGTAAGCGCAGTCTTGTATACCGACTGCATTCATTCATGCGCACACCGAGTATTTATTGAGCATTTGCGGAGCTCCAGGCCATGTTAGGTCTCTTGCCACTGTATCTGATTCTCATGCTCTGTCATCACCCCATTCTGTAGAGGAGGACGATGGAGCTTGGGGAAAGCGCACGAGTGACCTGTCCAAGGTCACAGCTGGGAAGAGGGCCCAGAGCTCACACTTCTAATACCCCTTTACAAAAAAGGGTCTTTTCCAGGAGCTGACAGAGGACAGCACGCAGGTGGCCACAGTGGTGGGGCCATGTCAGGGCTATGGGGTGGGGGGCACGTGCTTGTTCTTGGAGGCTCAGCAGCTAGGTCCTGGGAAAGGTCTCCCTGGAGGTCAAGTCAATCATCTAGGAGGACAATGGGTATGTATATGTTGGGGGGGGGGCGAGAGGGAGGGAGAGAATGTGGCAGAAGGCATGACACGTGCATTGGCCTGGCAGTACACAGTTCCTTGCTGGCTGCGACTGGCCGTGGCCCGACACACCTCAAGTGTGACGTCCTCTCCGTTGGTTTCATCTCAGCTTACCAAAGGCACACAGAAGAGTTTCTTTACCTCCTCCTTTCTTCTGCAAACTTTAATAGAATTTCCTCTGAGGCATACCAGAAAAAGAGCGAGTGGTCTGTCGAGATCATGACGTAACATATGGTATTGTTAGGATGCAGCTGCAGTGAACGCATAGGCCGAGAAAGTGAATCCGTGTACATGACCCTGCAGAGTACAAGAGGATGTGTGAACATGGTGAAGGCCACAAGCCCAGGGGAGCTGAGGATCCGGAACCCCGGGGCCAGAGCGTGTGTCTGCCTGTTCCAGCCTAGAAGCTCTGCTCCTCACGTCCCTCTGCGTGTGAACGGCTCCGTTTGTCCGTAAAGCTGCCCATTCCAAGCGGGGTCAACAGTGTCCCTCTGCTGCTGTGAGCCGGACAAGGTCACATGCTGCAAATATTAGCCACTGCAGGGCCACATGCTGTCCTGGGACTGCTCGGGAAGAGCTGTGCCCTCTGGGGGAAGGGTCACGAGGGAAGCCATGCAAGTTCTAAATTAGCCATGGGAACTGGCCCAGCCCAGAGCAGGGACCCATGATTCAAGAATGTTCTCTGGCCCTGGCTTGAAGTCCCTGCTCACAGCCTCAGAGCTGCAGCCACCACAGAGAGTGGTTAAAAATACCCTGGTGGTGGGGGGCGCCTGGGTGGCTCAGTCGTTAAGCATCTGCCTTCGGCTCAGGTCATGATCCCAGGGTCCTGGGATCGAGCCCTGCATCGGGCTCCCTGCTCTGCGGAGAGCCTGCTTCTCCCTCTCCCACTCCCCCTGCTTGTGTTCCCTCTCTCGCTGTTGCTCTCTCTGTGTCAAATAAATAAAATCTTAAAAAAAAAAAAAAAATACCCTGGTGGTGGGCCTACAAGATTACATTTAGAAAATTGCTTTCCAGAGGCAGCCTTGGGCAAGAGCTGACCGTAACTTGGGCACCAGGTGGGCCATCCGGCTGCAAAGGTCAGCTAGCCCCTGGGACACTTGCAGATCTGAGATTCTGCCAGGTCTTTCTTAGTGCTTGGGCTCAAATGAAACACCACTTGCAGCTCCTTTGCTTAAGAGATTTTCAGAGCCATGCAGCCAAAGACCTCCCTGTTTTTACTATCTTAACAGCAAGTCTGTGTTGGGGCGGCTGGGAATGAAGAGGCGGGGTTTTAACCCGAGACGCCTCCGAAATGCCCCTGCAGCAGCTCTGGGCCGGCTCCCCTTCCAGTCACTGCAAGCAACAAGTAGAACTCAAGCCCGGGGTGTGGCCTCAGGCTCTCCTGTCTGGGCTTCCGAGGAGAGACAGACGTGGGCAGGAACTGAATCACTTCTTCTGGGGAGGGGGCTGTGGGCAGATTCTGCTCCACCTCCTTCTCATCAGCCTTGCGGTGGGGGCTGATGAATGCCATGGCCATGAGCAAGGAAGGCACCGGACTCTGGGAAACCACACAGACACGCACAACTGTCCCATAACTAATCCACCCACAAGTCCTGTCTCTTCGAGTGACAGTAAGTTGCAAGGGGCAGAACTGGGTCAAGCGCCCCTTGAATAGGATTCTTCACCGCAGCTACTCTGAGTACTTGGCCCGTGCTGGGCGCCGGCTGTGGTCTTGTTTCGTCCTTACGAAAGGACTTACTAAAGCAAGTGCCCCCCGCAGGGCCACGCTGAAGCTTGGGGCCACAGCAGGCTGCCTAGGCTAACCCGGCTGGCTGGTCAGGGGACAGTGGGCATTTGGCCCTGGACTCCTCAGACACTCCACTCACCTGCCTGGGCTCGTCCTCCCAGGGCTGAGCATGTAGGTAGCCCTTGCCCAGTGGACTGAGTATTCCTGGCACCAACTCTCCGGGCCATGATCCTGGGAGCAGTTATTTTTGAGGTAGGATTTGGCCAGGATCCTGTGGCTGAAATAGAAGCCGTACTTTTGATCCCCCTGGGGTGCTATCCAGGGCTCCTGGTGACCTTTGTCCTAGAACAGAAACCGCATTCACCCATCAGAGCAGCAGTTCTCAAAGTGGGGTGCCCTGGACCAGCAACATCAGCCTTGCCTGGGAGCTCACTGGAATGCACATTCTCGGGCTCAGCCCCAGAGCTGCAGAATCAGAAACTGTGGGTGGAGACCAGCACGCTGTCTCAGGAAGCCCTCCTGAAGGTTTGAATGCTCGGGAAAGCTGAGAACTATGGCCCAGGGAGATGACAGGTCCCCCTCATGTCCTGTTCCACCACCCCTGAGAACAGCTGCACCGACAGTCAGGGTTGAGGTAGGCCAGCGAGGGTCTCCTGGTGGTGAGGCATTCCTCACAGGGAGGGGCTGGAGCTTGGGTCAGGTGCCCAATGTGTGCAGCTAAGCCACGTGCCAGGAGGCAACCCTTGAGAAAGCTACTCAAATAGCTCCGTTCTAGACAACCAGGGGGTCCCTCCCTTCCCTGGAGCAGGCTGTCTTTTTCCGACCCCAACAGTGCTGAAAGATGGGTCTCTTGAAGCTCTCAACACCTGCCTGGCTGTCCTGCTCGTAGAGGAACAAGGCAGGTAGTGAGATTTGAGAACTGTAGACAGCTTCCTTCTACCCCTCGACAGTTCTCTCTGGCAAGATCCTAGTGCCTGAAATCCTGCTGTTATTCCTGTTACAGTGTGGCATCTTTGTGGGAGTCATCAACACTTTAGTATGAAATAGATTTTTCAACAGTATTTCTTTCTTTTTAAAAAAATTTTTCATTGTTATGTTAATCACCATACATTACATCATTAGTTTTTGATGTAGTGTTCCATGATTCATTGTTTGTGCATAACACCCAGTGCTCCATGCAGAACGTGCCCTCCCCAATACCCATCACCAGGCTAACCCATCCTCCCACCCCCTCCCCTCTAGAACCCTCAGTTTGTTTTTCAGAGTCCATCGTCTCTCATGGTTTGTCTCCCCCTCCAATTTCCCCCCTTCATTCTTCCCCTCCTGCTATCTTCTTTTTTTTTTCTTAACATGTATTGCATTATTTGTTTCAGAGATACAGATCTGTGATTCAACAGTCTTGCACAATTCACAGCACTCACCATAGCACATACCCTCCCCAATGTCTATCACCCAGCCACCCCATCCCTCCTACCCCCCCACTCCAGCAACTCTCAGTTTGTTTCCTGAGATTAAGAATTCCTCATATCAGTGAGGTCATCTGATACATGTCTTTCTCTGATTGACTTATTTCACTTAGCGTAATACCCTCTAGTTCCATCCACATCATTGTAAATGGCAAGATCTCATTTTTGATGGCTGCATAATATTCCATTGTGTGTGTGTATATATATATATATATACATCTTCTTTATTAATTCATCTGTCGATGGACATCTGGGCTCTTTCAATAGTTTGGCTATTGTGGACAGTGTTACTATGAACATTGGCATGCAGGTGCCCCTTCGGATCCCTCCATTTGTATCTTTGAGGCAAACACCCAGTAGTGCAAGAGAATTGCTGTCTTTTGAGCTTTCTCTTCCTGCAGAGGTGATCCGGTAAATTTTGAGGCTATGGCACCTGGCCATATCATTCCAGGTCAGAAGTGTGACTCACACATGAGTTTTATCTCTACTTGAGGGACAGACTTCAAAGTAGGATTTGGAGAGCAGATGAGAAAGGAAACAAACTCCCCCTACTGATTTCTGAAGAGGCCCTATCAAACCCACAAGGTGTTGACACCAAAGGGAAAGTGGTTTTAAAATTTAGCACATTTTGAACATCTGCCAAGAAGGACAATCTGGCAGATGACAGATTTGTGACCAAGATCAAGGAGATTAGCAGCTTCTTGGGCAGCTCCCAGAAGAAAGGCTGGCCCAAGGTCATCTGAACCGCTCCCAACATGGAAGTGGAGAGCCACAGCCGTTTGCTCTGAAAGAGAGTGTAGCAGGACCAGGCGAAGTCCTGTTCCAAAGTGCACATAATCCATGCATTAGGTTGCATTAGGAAGTGGAAGGAAAATTCATCGCCTGATATAATGGCTCTTCTGCCTAAGAGAACACTTTGTTGGGCCTATTTGTCATGGCAGGCAAAGTACAGGGCGTTGCCAGGAATGGGGACATCTTTGCAAAGAAAGTCACATTAGTTTGCATAATGAGATAAATGTGAGTCCTCCATGTTCCAATGTGAAATGGTTCTCACTCTGGGTTGGACATAGTCCCAACTGCAATTTACACTTCCTGCTCCTCTAAGCAGTGGCTCCTGAATTCAATTCATTTGGATAGGCCCCAGAGATAAGAGGTTTGAAGCAGGCCATGGCGCACCAGGGAAGCAGGAGAAAAGGGCCCTGTGTGGGTGTGGGTGGTACACACAGCCCTGCCCCCAAAATGAAAGGACATCATGAAAAGGATAGGTATTTGGGTGTCCATTTTACAGGTGGGAATCTTCAGCTTGTGAAGAGGATCTTAGGAATCAGAGATGGCACGATGATATAGGTCTGACCCAGATCAACCGGCAGGTCAGAATGCCCGAGATGGTACAGAGATAGGAAATAAGAAATCACAGGATTTGAAGGTTGAAAGTGTCCTTAAAAGTAAAAACAAAAACAAAAACTAAAAAACCAAAAAACCCAACTATGATGATGGAAGTAGAAATAGTGGTGCTGATGGCAGTCATGGTGATGATGGAGGTTGTGGTGATGATGGTGGTTGTGGTGCTGATGGAGGTCATGTGATGATGGTGGTTGTGGTGCTGATGGAGGTCATGGTGATGATGGAGGTCATGTGATGATG